>NW_017536052.1:206947-261495 GCF_001853355.1 Bactrocera latifrons | reverse complement strand
CTACGCGCTCTCAGCGTCAACTAGTGAAAATACCGACATTGTTTCTAACAACTTCAATAAATAGTGGCAATGATGACTCTGTTGGAGAAAGTCAATTTGTAGGTAGTACTGGCAACATTAATGGATCAACTGCGTTGGAATTCATTGGAAGCAATACAAGCACATTGTCTAGTGGGTCAGGAGTTTTTTTTTCAGAAGCAATAATGAATCTGGGGTCTCTGAAACCTAACTTTACTTATTTATATTAACTAACATTTTTTTGTGTTGGTTTTAACAACTTAATCTGGACCGAGATAAGAAACAATCTCAAAAAAATTTATAAAGTATTTTTTCCTGATAACAATATGCCTTGGTACTAAAAATTAATAATCTATTGCGCAATTATTATTAGATTTTGATCCTCAATGATACCATTCAGGATAAGAGGTAGTCAATAAAGGTTTTAATAATCTGGCTGTAGTTCTGAAGTTGATCGCGTCCGAAAAATGGTTGGTAAGGTGGTGTATGTCATCAATATACTCTAACACCGTGGGCAAAATAGCCAATCTGGCATAAATTTACATTTTTTAACAACAATTTTTATTGTTTAATTTTATTGAAATTTTTTATTTTTTAATCATAATTCCCGTTTACAATATTAAACAAATTTATTCGGGGTCAGAAGAATCGGAAGAACAGTTGCACGAAAGGTAATTTTCGGTTGAAAGTAAGGGGTTTACTTCTTCATCCAATTTACGAGCCTTACTTTTTTTCTTTGTTGGTTAGCATGTCAAAAATATTTAATAACCTTAAAGTCATTGAATAAACATTTCTTCATTGTGTCAAATGTTGCACCGAAAAGTGATATTTGCATAAAGCATTATTTTTTTGTTTTCATATAAGGAAAATGCTTCGAATGCTTGTCGAGGCATATGGTGATCATGATCTATCAGAAGAAACATGCAAAAGATGGTTTCAAAGGTTTAGAGATAATATTTTGATGTGAGAAGTAAAGAACGTGGGCCAAAAGTTTGAAGACGCCGAACTACAAGTAATATTGGATGAGGATGATACTTTGAGTCGAAAGAAAATGACAGGCATGTTCAATGTTGCACAACAAATAATTGTAGACTGTTTGAAAGCTGCGGGAAGGATACAATAATGTGGAAAATGGGTGCTACATGAATTTATTGAAAGAGAATTGTAAAACTGAAAAGACACATGTGAAATTTTGTTTCAAAGACACGAAAGAAAATCAGTTTTGCATCGAATTGTCACTGACGAATTTATTGAATGAATTATTCAACTAAATTGTGGTATATCACGAGCTTCTAAAACTTAGTCAAATTGTTAATGCTAATCTCTACATAAAACAAATGACCAATTTGAACCAGTAACTGATCGATAAACGACCGAAATACACGGCAAAGTAATTTTAGTACACGACAGTGCACCTGCACACAAAGTAAAATGGGTACAAGATACAATCAATGTATTGATTTCATCAGTATACGATGAACATTGAAGGAAAAGAAGTGTTTGTCTGACATCGCAGTGAATGAAATGACGAACAGTATCAAGAGTTTTTCGTCATTTAGTTATAATCCGTCAATTTTCCAACACTAGTGTTGCTCTCTGGAATCACAGTTTTATCGTAAAGACATTTTTGATGGCTTACAAACTCAGAACGTTTTGACATACGAGCACTATTTGTGTTGTTTACAGGAACTTAAAATATACTTTTCGACCACACAATGGAATTCAATCTCGAACATTTTCGTTGTACAAAACTTTATCTCACGAAGCGCCTCCAAGCAAATGGTTGCTTGTCTTTTTGTAGAGACTGGACATGTCTCACCATACCCAGAACAGTAAATTCTGAGTGGTAGAGAACTACACTGCCAGTTTTCTTTCAAGAAAGCAGGAAACCCAACCGCTGAAGACGGATCGCTCTTCATCTCGATTCGCTCGATTTAAACTGTCATCCCCTGTATTATCCTACTTGGTAATAACTTCTTTTTATTCCCGTTCGTAATAAATAATATAAGCGAACAACGTTTTTCAATACTCAAAGAGGCGGTTAATGTCTATAGATATTAATGGAGAACATTCTGAGAATAAAAAGGCTCTCACAAAATTTTAATGTATATTTGAAATATATTTTACAGACATCTTAAAATCATACGAATTTAATTCTTATAAACACAGAAGAGCTTATACGGCTCGGATGCGTCCAAATATTGAACTACCTTACTGATGTAAAATAAATTTGACAAATGACATTTCATTTTTACTTACTTATCTCTCATAGAAACCGAACCGAAATTATGTATATAGATGAGAGTTACTGAATTCGTATTTTCATTGAAATAAGTAGGGTAAAAATAGCTTTGAATAAAACTGGGACACCCTTGCGTTGTCGTTGCGCACGGGTTTGCAAAAATGTCAGAAATTAATACAGTATCACTTAAATTTAAGGGTTAATATAGGTGACAATATTACTACGTTAAGCTATTTCTTATGGTTTTCTATGAAAAAGCTTAGAAAAGCTCAGGAATTCTCGAGTCTGCGTACTGATTTACAATACGCCAGGACGATTCCTATAGAAATTTGTGTAAGCTATTATTAAAACTGATGTGTTTTTTCTGTAGTGTTATATAAAAATAATAACTAAGTGAAATAAAATATATAAATTTTCAATTGGTGAATTACATCTTTTGAAGTAAGTATGGGCTCCATTTACAATATTACATTGAAAGCGAGAACTGAAATTTTTGTGATACTGGCAAGATAAATCCTAGTTGCAGAGGGGTATTGATTTATGCCGTGTGATTTTTTTTCAAGAAAAAACTAGTTGCATAAGACATACAGAAAACTTAACTCTTCAAAAGTTATGATTTAAGTATATATATTATTAATTATTCAATGAGAATACATATCGTACTATCCACTGAAAAATTACCCGATGTCAGTGTCCACGTATGTATATATGTATGTAGGTGTGAAATTGTTATACGATACCGTAGTGTATCTTTTAATATATGTATATGTATGTAGATGTCCTTTTCTGTACAGTGAACATACATAATGTACATATATTATTTGTGTGTATGGTCAGTTTGCATATCTACAATGAATACAAGTTTGACTATAATCAGAGCTCAATAAAGTAAAACATGAAATAAAGATAGAGGCATTGATAACTAAAAAATAAAAATTTAGAAAGTTTAGAATATGTGCAACTGGAATTTCTATATTTTTTTGTTTATTAACGGGTTTTTGGGTTTGTATATTATAAACTTTTTTTCATTTTCATGTTATCACTTACAACGGTATTCCTTAACATTAAAGGCAGTAAGGAGCAATAGACTTCTTATAGAAGAATCGAAGTGCAAGAAAACAGCCCTCCGTTATACTCCAATGTTTCGGAAAACGTCGTTTTTATTGCTGGAGTGCATTGATCGAAAGTGTTTATAAAAGTAATGGATAAACCAAAATAATTTTTGGTTAAGGTGAATAAGATCCTTTCCAGTGATTAGAAATATTTTTTTTAAATCGTCTTTTATTTTGGATAAGGTGTACAATATGACGAATTTGTTTTTAACGAGTTAAATAAATAAAGAGGCATTACTGAAGCAAAATTACAGAAATATTTAAATATCTTTGGTTAATATTTATGTATGTATATAAATACATATTTTATTACACTTACTTTAACATGGACATACAACTTTTTAATAACAGTTTCGTAATTCGGAAACCAAATTGATAAATACCTAGTAGTATAATATTACTTGGTTTTGCGGAAGGATACTGAAGCTAGTATACAGGGTTTGTCGGGAAAGTAATAGGACTGAGTCGATTTAAAATATTATTTAAAAACATTCAAAATAGGTTCCTTCTGCGAGCAGCGCTGTCAGCGCGAATTCTAAGCATTGAAGGCGTCACGGTAGGCATTCTTCGGAAGTACTTGGAAACATTGCTCAAGCTGAACAAAACAGGATTCACATATGGTTCTTTGCGTTGTCAAACGAATTATTTTTGTAGAGCTCAAGCAGCATTTCAGAAATTTCAAATGGACTTTTAACGTTTCTTGGCTTCAATTAATATGGTACTCAACTAGATTGCTTTTGAATGTACCATACTGCTTTCTTGTATTTGGCAACAATCTTCGTCAAATAATGTTTCCAGATTTCAATTTCTTTACTTTTTTCCTACCCAGGACGTTCTTCGTCTTTCAAGCCAAAAACAACTATTAAATCGTGCCACCACCTTCAGCCAAGCAGGAAGGCTTTCGGCTTAGGTTTTCTTCATATTAAAGTAATGAAGAAGAACTGCGCTTACTACTACTTTTTCAGGCACATATTTGAATGAAAAAGTATTGTTGTATGCACAAATTAATAATTCTTACAAAACATTGATTGATCTTGAGAGTTTGACATTTCTGTATACTAATCTATAATAAGGAATGCCAGCAATAGCTAATAACATAAAAACTGGCGCCCATATACATGCAAATAGGGGTGTAGGAAATAGATACTTTTAAATGAATTTGTTTAATTTATTAGAGAGAATAATTCAATTTCAAATCTATGTATTTCAGTAATTCACAGAATAACATATTTATTTATTAATTTATTTACAGATGGAGTGCATTTTTAGTGCGTGTCATCGATTTACATGGGCAATGTTTTTTTTCCTGGCAATACTATTTCACATAAAAACAACAGGCAAGTATATAAGTAATAGGTATAAATATATATGGATGTACTTACTATATGTGTAACTAATTAATTGGTGTTTAAGGAATATTTTAACATAATTATTCTGGTATATATTCTTCTAAATGTTAATAAAAGAAACCAGGTAGAAACGACTACCCTTGACTTCAAAAAATTGAAAAAAATTTCATGGAAACATGTTTAAAGTAATTTCGTCAAAACAGCTTTAAAAGTTATAGACACTCTAACGGAAATCTCTGTTAGCGCTCTCGGGTAATTAACGTATTATTTAACTTTTATTTGACTTCTAGATAAGTTGGTGCGAATAAATAAAATTTACGCAATTTCTAATAAAATATTTTGTTAAATCGAATTTCGAATAATTATTGTTACTATAATGTAAAATATTTGTCATTTTTTATTTTAACTTCCAGCCTCTCACTCGGATGGACTATTCACATTAACTGATCATGATTCCCCAGCAGTGTCACCTAAATTTCTATCGCGCGGACATTTGTATAAAGTCATAGTTGGTGAAACTATAGAACTTCCTTGCAAGGTTCAAAATCTTGGATCTTTTGTTTTGTTATGGAGAAAAGGTTCTTCCGTTTTAACAGCGGGTCACTTAAAAATAACAAGGGATCAAAGATTCAAAATTGTGGGGGACTACAATCTTCAAATAGCAAGTGTGAAAACCCAGGACGCTGGTGATTATATTTGTCAACTAGGAGATCAAGAAAATCGGGATCAAGTTCATACTGTGGAAATTTTGGGTATTTATGGCTATTTTTAAAATTAAGTCGTTAGTTAGTCGTAATACCTTCTATGCTGACAATGATTGAATAATTTTACAATGAGGTTTTTAGCGCACAGTTTTACGTAACGTCACATAACTTTAGCATCCTTATGTCACAATTTGAAAAAAGAAACATCCTCTCCTACCAAAATCACACCTGATCCTAAATGACATAATTTAAATGTCATTAAAAATCTCCCACTTTACTATAAATCAAGCATAAATGAAGATTTTGATATAAAATTGAAATCTTTATTTTTACACAAACAAATTAATTTGGCATACAGGAAGGGTTCAATGAAAGGGCTTAATCGAAACTGTAAAGTTTCTCTAGTCCAACTTGAAATGTTTAACAAAACAATTTTAATAGTTATTATTAAGACATAATACATAAGTGTTATATGTATGTACTCGCATATTTATATATGTATATTGGTAATTGATTTCTCTTTTTCAGTACCGCCAACACTTCGTGCGTTACCGCACAATGGTCAAGTTACTGCTCGTAAAGGCAGTACCGTTACCTTGGAATGCAAGGCTTCGGGTAATCCAGTACCAACTATTTATTGGTTTAAAAAAGATGTGTTCGCGGGACCAACTCATTTATCTGATAGTTCAACATTAATATTGGAGAACGTCGATAGACATCATGCTGGAATCTATCAGTGTTCTGCGGATAATGGAGTGAAAGAACGCGTATCAATGGACATACAACTAACTATTCTTTGTAGGTTGACCAAATGGTTAAATGAAGTCAATTTAAGTATATAAAAAAAACACTTACAACCATTAAATTTTTATATAAAAGTAAATTAATGAATAGTTATTTTTAAAGAAAAAATTATTTTTGCAAAAGCTTGTTACACATAATTTTACGATTTTACGACTCTTTACGACGGGTTGTGAAAACCCAAATATATACGTATTATTAAAATTTAACTGTTTTTTATTTTGTATTTTAAAGCTCCACCTGAAATAACTGTCGAGAAGTCATGGGTTCATGCGGCCGAAGGTCATGATGTAGAACTTGCTTGCATAGTTCATGGAGATGTGAATTCTGAGGTAATGAGCTTATAAATTACATCTTTTTCCAAATATTTACCAAAAATTAATAATCCCCATTTTTGTTCTAAATATTTTGTTAAAAAATAAACACCAATTCAGTACCATAATCTTGTGATAGGCAAAGTATGATCGTTCCTTCTCTTGGTAAACCTGCATTGAATTGACTAGGGTGCACGGAAGCCACCGCGAAATAACTAAGAATGTCTAATAAAAGAACGCAATTGTGTGACAAGTTACCTAAAATTCTTCTGTTATATGTTTGTTAAAATTTACGTAGTGAAAGTCAATCTGCCAACCTCTTATGATTCATGAATTATGATCCAGAAGCGTTGATGTCATCAGCGTTCTATTGCTGTGGAATAGTTTATCGTTGCTTTATAAAACAAAAGTTTGCTTGGCATTGTGTATTCACATCAGATGATAATTTTCATTGCTTCAAGCACTGTTTCCATGAGAGATATTTATTTCGAATATTTATAACGAACCCTGATAAGGGACGACTACGTTACTCTCTATTGCATAATTTAAATGCCAATTAAGAGGGGCCCATCTTTATTGTGGGGGTGACTGTAATATGACCAATATGAAAGTTTTATTATTGAGCTTAAGAGAAAATCTTTTCTTTGAATAGTATACCTATCTATCAAAGTAAGGTCAAACGTCCATTTGATTTTACACCTCATTTATCGGTCAATAGCTGAGTTATATGTATGAGAGATTTATGAGAGACCGTTTTTATACTCCTGAGATACTGGAGTAGTATAATGGTTTTGTCCACCTGAAGAGTTAGATATTATATACTACTGTGATCAAACTGAAAATTTTTAATTTTTAATTTATACTTCGCGTGTTTTTCGATTCGGTATCTTTCTGCTAAATTTCACGTCAAAATATTCATTAGTATTTGAGATAGGCGTCGTTTTGTGAGGATCCGAAAGTGAATTTTTCGATTTTTACTATGTCTGAATTTATTGAACAAAGAAAGTATTGGTTGTTCGTGATCATTTCACCGCATTTTCAATATATATCGTGCCACTCCGAGGACACCGTTTTGACTCAATTGAGGATATAAAGCTGAATAGAAGAAGGCTCTGATGGCCATCACGACGGTTGATTTGTGCAAGTGCTATTTGCTATGATGAGTGGAATATTCGTTGGCATAAGTGTATTGAAGCGGGAGGGGATTACTTTGAATGATATGAAATGGACAAAATTGAATTTAATCACAGTAGTATACATATATAAATGATTAGGATGCTGAAACGAGTTGAAATCCAAGCGGCTGTCTGTCTCTCGTCTATGCAAACGATAACTTGAGTAAAAATTAAGATATCTTAATGAAACTTGGTCAGGACGAGTCCGAAGGTGGGCATAATCGATCCCCTGCCTTGCCCACAAAACGTCATTAACGGAAAACCTATAAAGTGTTACAAGTAAGCACTAAAATATAAAACTGTATTTTGGGACAGAAAAGTACACTTGTGGTCTAAAAGCCCAGATGCCGAATATGTGAATCAAGGTTCCAATCGCGAACTTTTTATCGTAAATATCAGTCAATCTGGGAGATAAATGATAGAAATTCGGAGAGAATCATTTTCTAGTGATAGAAAAAGGTTGAATCGGATCAATAATTTCTTTAGCCCCCATATACCTAATAAAAAAATTTACGAACTTCCAATAGACTTTACCACAAAAGTCTGTATTTGTGTTATAGTGGATAAAAACGGACGAAAACTTCTCCTAGCTTTCATATAGCCGATATATTGTTTTTTCGTATTTAAACCGTTTATGTTGGTCCATATGTGTGATATTTTAATGAAATTCGGTGGACAAATACTCTTAAAAGGTGTGGCGATCGTTTGGTTTGTGTTTTCCTCACAACATAATCAATTTAGCGTCTTTGGTTTAGTTTACGTCCCATCACGAAGCCAAGTGCAGTAATGAAACTAAATGAGTCGATGACATACATATGAATGTATGTATAATATATTTTAATAAGATACGAACTACCGGCAACTTTGTTGAATATATCAGTATCTCCCGATCTGAGCTCTACCTTACTTGTTGTGAATGTTAATAATATATACCATAATTAAGAAGTATCATTACAAAGTATAAATTTATTGATTAAATTGTTGAAATAAATATTTTTTATTTGCGTGACACCAACCAATTATATATATTAAAATATAATTCTTGCAGATGCTGTGGTATCAAAACTCTTTTCTATTAGATCCTACCGATAGAAGATCAATGCAGTCAAATGATGACAAATATACGTTAATAATTAGGAAATTTCAACCGTCTGACTTTGGAAATTATAGCTGCGTTGCCGATAACGCACTTGGTAGAACGAAAAAATATATTGAAGTCTCTGGACGTCCGGGTCCTGCAAACTTCATATCACCAGCTTTGAGTGGTTATCTCGATCATTATAATTTAACGTGGACTATTGAATCAATACCCGCACTTGATGAAATTAAACTTCTGTACAGACGACTATTGGTAAGGTTTTTTTTATTATCATGTTATGGCTTATGCCAGTTATAGTAGTAAGTAACAATAATAATACAATAATTATTAGATGTAATATAAATATTGGTACTTGCATATTAAATTTAAATTTTGATTTATTAGTTCTTCCATCAAAATGTATTAATATAATTATATCACTTAGATGAATGAAACGTATCAGCATCCAGGAAAATGGCATGAAAATCACATAAATCCAACATTAATTCGATTTGATAACACACACTTTATTATGTCACATGTGATAAAAAATTTGGAGCACAATGCAGTGTACGAGGCAATTGTACAAGCCAAGAATAAATATGGATGGAATGAGGTAACAATATCTTTTTCTTCTATGTATAAACAATAAAGTTTTTTGTTCATATTTCGAACACGCTCAAAGTTGGCGAGAATAATATTATATGAATATCTATGTATACCTTTCTTTATTTTCTTCCATTCTTATTAAATAATTCCTTCTGATTTTCTACTATAATATTATATTAAAAATTCAGTATGATCACAGAATCAAATTAATAATTTTCAAACCGCCAGATACCGACTTATGGCAGACTTGTTACCATAAGTATCGGCCAAACTAGGTATTGTATACTCGTGTCAGAGATGGATAAAATGGGTTTAATACTTCTTTACTATTGAGGATGGTTGGCCCTAAACGGGGACTCGTAACTCATATATCCAATACTACGAATTTTCGCAATATTCCTTTCCTTTCAAGAGAAAACTGAGATAGTGTCTTTTCAGAAAAATTAAATATCAAAATCGCTTCTCGACTACCAGACCACTATTGTGTCCTCCAATAGAGGATGGAGTCATGTGTAGAAGCTCACGACAGTGAGGAAAGTTCTCACTTACATATGACTCAATCAGCTCACGACTTCCGGTCTTTGACTAAGTGTTCTCTGGGTAGCCTAAGAACATCCGTTTGAAGGCGAGCTAAAGTGAGAAGGCGAAACAGCTCCTACATAGGGTTGTGCACTGGGTTTGGGAACCGCCACAAAAGCAACAACGTAACTCGGCTATACTCGCGTAAGGGTGTCTACGCCAATAAACAAGAAGGAAAATAGCAATTAAATAAAGTTTGTTGCTTGTTATCACAAAGAGCGAATTTGAAATCACTGTCTCATAGGGTTTCATCGAAGATAGTGAAAGTATGTATTGATATCTTTGTATCTAACATCATATTTCACGATAAACCTGAAAGGGGTTCCAGTATATAATCATATTCCTATTTGCTGTGAAGCAGTTGAACCAGCCAGAACACGCATCACTCTTTAATTAGACTTCGATAAAGAAGAAATGTACAAAGTACCCGAAATTGTAAATAAAACGAAAAATATTAACACTTTTTGGGATGGACTTCGGCTTCTTCAGTGAATTTCGTTTAATCTCTTCGATCGACTGAAAAAGGGTTCCTTGCCGATGATTGTTGACTTTCTTGCATGTCAAACTCATAAATCCATTTTTAGTCGGCAATTATAATGCTCTCCATAAATGTTGGATCGGAATTCGCTGATCAAGCATGTCCAAATAGATTTGTGGAACGGACTCGTGAGAGATGTCGAGCTCTTTTACCTGCTCTCTAAGCATGAATAGAATTTGATCTATCTAACTATCGATCAAGAGTATTAGTATATAATTTTTTCATTTTCAACTTCATCAGGAGCACAGGGTGGTTCAGAGGGGACATAATAAGGTCCATGTGGTGTAACAATGGGCATCCTAAAAGGCTAAGTGCGTCGTCATACATCCACCTTTCCTACATACCTAATTAAGTTGGTTCTAATATAAATATCGTACACATAAAGTAATACAACTATTAGAAGATAATTAGATACCAAATAATATTCTAATCCTTTGATGCTTCCGTAGTATATTTAACGATGAATTCCTTTGCAAAATTTTTTTAATATAAAGTTTGGCAACACCTAAAAGTACTCCGTCGGCATTTACATATATCTGCAAATTACGAATGTGTAAAATGTGCGGTTACACCTGAACTTAGCCCTTGCTTAGTGTTATTTAGTTTTGATACAAACACAAACACAACTTCCAGCTTTACAAATTAATCTCAGTATTAGTTTAGTTTATGTATATGTATTAAATATATTATATATTCTATATATAAATTACTTATACGTTATTCTTATTTCATTTATGCTATATATAAGTTATTTTTGCTTACAGATTAGTGACATTCATCAATTCTACACCAGAAATCACGACCTTTTGCTTGACATAGATATGGAGTACAAAATGGGAATTTCGAATGGAAAAGGGCATTCACATAATTCCAATATTATAAAGGCAGTATTTGCCTATGTAATTTTCCACAGTTTAAAAGTTTGTATTTAAGGACTTATTACTTTATTATTCATTCAAAAATGTGCCTTATACTTCAGTTCAATATTTAAATTAGTATTTTGAGCTTTGTTTTTGTTTTTTACAATACATTTTTTATAAAAGAGCTTAGAACACTACTTACTGGAAACCGTTCTATGTTGCAAATTATCCATATTATTTATTTTATATTTCACAATATATTATTTATAATATAAAAGTTTAGTATACTAGCCACTATAAACCTTTTCATGGGTAAAAAAAATAATCCGCTCTAAACGTCTTTCCAAAAATTTTTTCCTAATCATTAATAGCCAACATTTATTTGTTAACAAACTTTATTAACGGGTTACAATTACCTGCAACTTTTGTGAATTAGATTAAATAATGCAAAATAAAAAATTACTACTTGATTTAAATTTGGAAAGCGTTCGTAGCCTTATTACATTTATGAAACTTAAATATTTGTGTTCTTTACAGAGCTTGTTGAGCGTCTTCGAACGTGAAGAGTTGTATGTAATTTAAATATACATACGTACGTGGTTCAAAAAATTTTAGGGCCGTTTTCTCAACTAGATGATAGTTTTAACTGACGTAGCCGTTTTCGCCAAGTTATGGGTATTGTGAATGCGTAGGGAAAACAGTTCACAAAACTTGCATTATGGAGACGTAAAACTGGGTAAGCGCCACCATGTACGTGTACGTTTTTGTTGGCAAGGGGACGGCGAGGAACGACGCAGCAACCGTGCCGCTCGTGGTCGGGTGGCATGCTTGCATGTCTTTTTCCGTAATTGCTCGCTGCTACTCAATTCAGCAAACCATTTCAATTTGAAATTCTTTTCATGGCTCAGTTTCAGAGGAATATTTACATTATATTCGGAAATTTAAATTTTATTACCCCTTTTTTGTATGGAATATGCATATAAATATATGAATGCAAATATATCTAATATGCATATAATGATTGCGAGCGACAAAAGTGGTCTGAACGCTGTCTATGCAGCTGGTTTTTCTTATATTATATATTTTTTAGCTAACAACTGTAATTTCATTTTCCGGTTAGAAATTAATAAAAACTCCTTCTCTCGTAAAGTTTACGAGAAAGTTGCTAAGCAGATATTGAGAAAACCATGTTTCAAAAATTGCCAGCAAAAGTCTCGTTAAGCGCTAAACCATATATAGAGAAACGGGCCCTATGATTTCTTTTCTCATGTTAATAAAGTATTTTTAAGCGTGCTAAGTACTGGTAGCTTGCAATTTCGGTACTTTTATTGTGTGTGTTTTTTTTTAGAATTTTAACTCAAAACTTTTTATATTACAACGAAACTTAAATTTTATATTAAATATGCAATCATTGTATAATATTTTTATATGTAATTATATAAAAATCACTAATTTATTTTAATTACTGTTCTAATATCTATTTACTAACTATGGGTTTCATAAAACACTAACTGAAATGTCAAATCAAGACATATAGCTCATTTTCAAAGTGTTCAGGAGGTAAACCAGCTATGCGTTGATCTCATAATTCAAAGATGTTTTCTCATTTGTGTAGGACAACAATTAATACTCAGTATTTTACAATTATTACATATTACTATGTAATAGCAGAAAATGGAAAGAACATAATATTATTTAAAATTAAATACAAATCCTTAAAATGTTGTGTTGAAAGCAATATATATATTTACATATATTTAACAAAATAAACAAAATAAAATTTTGAGTGGGGAATACATAGAGAATAAAGTAATTAAAAAGTCTCAATATAAAAAAGTATTTACAAATATTATATCAAAAAAGTTGAATCTAATAAGACTGCTACCATTACATAGCACACATTGAAAATACACTCCATAAATTATTTTATTTAAAGGTTTTAAAACTAAAAATAGTAATATGAATGATTCCATATATTCTTATGCATCTGCATTTCTAAAAAACGAAAATAATTTTGGTGAAATTCTTTATAATATTTTTCATTAAATTGGTCTCTTTAAAAGTTTAAATCTTTGGTTGAACACAAACGCTTAGTCCACTATAACTTATTAACTTTAAGTCACCATTATTTTTCATTGTTAACTTGTCATAAATATTAGAAACTTCCGAGCCACAATTGGTGACACCAAAAAGGTATTCTTAAATACCTTGTATTTTCAACATGAGAAACATCGCCAATTGTTTAGTATAGTTAATAATATATGAAACTTTTACAAAAAATATTTAATAAGGTTGAATGATTTGTCTCGGTGTTAATGATTGGGAAAAATACAATAAAAACCTAATAACATAATTTCCAACTAGGCCTTCAATTAAAGCTCAGCGATAAACCCGTTTTTTATAGCTTTTGTTCAATATAAAACCTGTTCTAATTTTTATTAAAATACAAGTGGGGGTGACTTTTCAAACTAATATGATTTACAACCTACAAAGAAAAAATCGAAATATACATTTAAAAATAGTATTAAAATTAAAATCTTATTTGACACACATTTCTGTTGTTAATATTATCATTTTGATCTGTATGCACATACATATGTACATACATCAGAAACATATCATTGTTAAAACCGTACCCGTAACATACAATTGTTTTCTTTCTAGGAGAGACAGAATTAAAAATGTTTAATTAAAAAAATATATATTTTTTATGACAAACATATTTAACCTTTAAATAATTTCAAATTAAAATAGTCAATCCTAAATCCTAAAGAACAGTTTGGGTGTTTTACGAGAGCATCTGAGTTATGTTCCCATAACGGAAAGTTTATAACACCTACAAAATAACGATAAATGTTGCACGATCGCAATAATGAAACGAAATTATTTCTCAAAATTCTTTTGGGATCAATAGCTATGTCAGCGGGATTTATGTAAATCATATCAGTTATAAAATGCAACCAATGAGATTTGCAATGTTATTCTGCGAATTGAAATAGGAAAAACTGTGTCACACCTAAGCCCCTAAGTTCGAAAACAATTTTTAAGAGTTATTATAGAACACTTTTTCCTCTGGCGAGAATAAAACACATACACATATGAATTAGTTTAAAAAAATACTAAGGACGAGTCATTTTCATTTAACAAAACCTTTTTACAAGCATTAATGAAACTATTAGAAAGATTCCAAATTTAGTCACAGACCTCTCATACATTCATAAGGATCTCCGTCCTTCCGATTTTCTTTATTTCGTCTATTTCGGTCAGAGGTATATAACAACAAAACCAAGTGGAAAAGTTTGTCATAATCACAGCCTTAAGGGCGTTCGAACCCTTCCGTACTGTTTGTACCTTCCTTCCAAAGATATGAATAACATATCTGTCCATTTTTACTTAATTTTGAACTAGCCAAAAACATTTCCATTACTTCGATTCCCCTTAAAATTGTAGAATTTTCTTAAATAAGAGACGTTTTCAACGCACCAAACTTACTACATAAAATCAATTGAGACATTTTGTTTACGAGTTTAATTAGGTCACATTCGAAAATATGCCATAAATTCTATGTGAGAGATAGATAAAAATTAGTAATGTGTAAAATCGTGGTGTAGGTACCTAATAATAGAATTGAAAACATTTTCAATAATTTCTCATTAAAGAAAAAATGTTAACAAGAAATTTAAATCATTTCAAATTTAATATGTGTGCCACTTCAAATTTTTTCAATAAAATGTTAATATCTTGTGAGTTTTTTCTTTGTCGTAGAAGGTATAGAAATCCTTAAAATAATGTTTGGAGTTTGAATTTTTTGTTCGCCTAGTAAAATTTCCTTTTATTTCATTAATTTCTTTTTAATATCAATCCGAAGACGGCTTAAAGCTTGTGGCGACTAAAATTTAAAAAAAAAAAATGTATATTTGTTTATATGTAAATATTATCCGTTTAGTCTTTTTCTCTATATTAGAAATTATTGGTTGACATACTTATATTTAAATAATTTACACCATATTATTTGTTTTTAAGTCTTATAATAGAACGCTTTTTCCACTGGCGATGATAAAATACAGATATATGAAGCTAAGTGTTAATTTTCCTGTCTGAATAACGTTTTATTTAATTTTTAGAACAATCAAGTATTAAGCTAAAAAATAAAGAAAAATATTTTCCCACGCTATTTATATGGAAAATGAAATGTTAAGTGTAGGCACCTCTTAAAATTAATAATAACAGCTCAAAATTTAAGAGGATAATTTTTTTCTTCTTGAGAGCTTTTAGCCTGTTTTCAAGTTGAAAAAAAGATGCATAAAAGTGACAGAGCCTAGTACATTAATAGTATTCATTATTACTATTTAGCTACCATTACCATAAGCATGTATGTATATATTTTTAGCACATATGATACTCACATGGGAACGAGTGATAATGGTTAATTTAACTATTTTAGTAGGATTTATGTAATATTAAACAATTATTTATTGTACAAAAACATTAAACTGAAATTTGTAAATAAATAAAATTATAGTATTCCAATTAATAAAAATTCCACGGCAGCGACAAGAACTTAATTATAAATTGATAGTCATAGGATTGTGCGAAATATATTTTTAAGAATTAATACTTTTGTAATTAGTATTAATTTGGCGTTGCCTATACCTAAAATACATACAAAGTATGCATGAGTTGAGAAAAAATGTTAATAAAAATTTATAAGTATAACTATGTATATTGTGAAGTGCAGCTATTTTAAGGAATCACAAGCATGTCATATTACCACATATTTATTAATAGTATGTATGTATAGTATCTGTGCAATAGTTATAAGCAAATTTAAACGAACCCAAAACGAAAATAATTTGGATTGTTATTTTAATTATGTAGATGTATATTAAAATAACATATACTAAATGTTGTAATTAGTGCATAAAACTATTTGAGCTGCAAAAGGATTAGAAATATGATCAAGATATAACTTAAGTTAAGGATTTAATTGTCATTATTAAGAAGTAGTAATATTAAAAAGCACATAAAGAGCTCACCTTCTCTTCAACTTGAATATTAGTAATTTAAAATAAGAATTAATACATTTAGAAATGCATATACTTTAAAATAGTAAAGTACATACATACGTAGAAAATGGAAAATTCAGCTGCTAATAATAATAAAAGTATTTTCAAATAAAAACACCATATCAAAATCAAAACGACTTTTATATTTTATTTATTTATGAAAATAAAAAATATTATATTTATTATTGCTTTATAATAGGATGGAATCGTGTGTAAAAGTTCACACAAGTGATGAACGGTGTCTGAGCGCCATACTCTTGGAAGTGGCCAGAAGCGAGACCCGCCTTTTGATATCGACCATGGCAAACGTATTAAGGAATACGATTCAAGGCCACGAACCTGGAATGTCTGGTCCCTTAATAAGTAAGTTGCCGCTGCCCAGCTGGTTGATGTCCTAAAAATAAAGGCTAACATCACCGCCGTCTAAAAATGCGATAGACAAACAAATACTGAGAAGAGTAGGTCATTGTTACTACAGTTGCCATATAAAGGAGCGCAAATTCGGTGTGGGATTTGTGGTGGAAGTTCTTTAACATATCGCTGATTTGCCATCACTATGATACATTCTCTATGCGCTTGGAGCGCACCTATAAGAGCTGCCCACGCCAAGATGTCAAAATCGTGCTTGGCGAATTTAAAGGCAGGGCCGGCAAAGAAGGTATCTTTGGCGCTACGGTCGGAATGTTCAGTCTCCATGATGAAACATCCCTAAATGGGTTGAGGATGAGCTGGAAATGTGGTTATCTGTAGTACTAGATTCTAGCATAGGAAATTTCACCAAATTTTCTGGCTGTCTCCGAATGGAAAATCCAACAAACCAGATCAATCATGTTGTGATAGACGGAAAACACGTATCCACGTAGGAAGGTTCGACATCCAGAAGTTGCAATCACAACAGACAAGAGACAGATTGTCTACTCGACTTTCACTTATGCTTTCTGAGAGAAATCGTCAGCAACGCGGTATAAGATTGTGGGACGAAATTTAAAACTCCTTACGTCCAGCTGCAAACGAAACCATTGGTTTTTGGAAAATGCAAAAGAACAGCTGGTACGACGCGGAGTGCCGTGCCGCAGTGGAGAGAAAACAGACTGCCTTCTTCGCAAAGTTACAATCGACCACACGACCTACTCTTGGAGAAAATAATTCGAGCTGCAGAACTAAATAGAGAATGTACCATATTCTATAAGAGTGTACAACTAGATATTGATATCATTGGTCTTATCAACCGCGCCGTTACTTCTGCTTTTAGAATATATAAGTAAGTGAAGCAAATGGGTCTGGTGGTGAACGAGAGCAAGACAAAGTAGCTCCAATCATCAAACAAACAGTTGTCGCACTCGCGACTGTGCTCACACGTCACTGCCTTGACAGTCATAACTTCGAAGTCGTAGATAATTTCGTCTATCTTGGAATCATTATTAACACCAACAATAATGTCAGCCTCGAAATCCAACAGGGACTTCGGGTTGAGTAGGCAATTCAGAAGTAAAGTCCTCTTTCGACGAACAAAAATCAAACTCTATAACTCATTATTCCCATCCTGCTATGTGGTGCAGAAGCTTGCACGATGACAACAACCGATGAGTCGACGTTTTCGAGAAAAAAGTTCTGCGAAAGATTTATGGTAATTTACGCGTTGGCCACGGCTAATATCGCATTTATTGGAACGATGAGCTTTATGAGTTATACGATGACATTGACATAGTTCAGCGAATTAAGATACAGCGGCTACGCTGGCTAGGYCATGTTGTCCGAATGGATGAAAAGACTCCAACTCTGTAAGTATTCAATGCAGTACCCGCCGGGGGAAGCAGAGGATGAGGAAGACCTCCACTCCGTTGGAAAGACCAGACGGATTTGGCACCAAGCAGTGAGAAGGAAAAACGACTGGCGCGTTGTTGTTAACTCGGCTATACCCGCGTAAGCGATGTCTTCGCCAATAAAGAAGAAGAATTAAGAACTTTATTTTGAAGAATTCATGAATTTGGCACCGGTAAAAAATTTTTGCATTTTTATTTTTTTCAGGTTGTTATCAGAAAAAATCTGGCAATTAGCGGAATATGTTGTTGTAGTCCAATTTTATTAGCTAATTTCGAAGTTAATGGAAATTCTTGTGAACCGTTGCTAGGTATTTTAGCAGCAATTTTCCAAGAAATTTAGAGGGTTTGCGACATTCTGAAACAGGAAAAGGGAGTAAGCGAAAGGATCAAAAATCAGAGTCCCACTGCGTTCAATTTCCATGGTCAATCGTGTATAGAATGTGTATGTTTTTCTCGCAAATTCATCTTTAAAAACAATAGGTATTATAACATGGAAGTTAAGATCAGCGTAAATTATAATATCCTGGTATATCACTGCACAACCTGCGGTGCTAAAAAAATTTTGCCCACTTTAGTGCCAACAGAATTGACAAATTAATCTCCAACGCATTTATCGCAGCCAGCTTATCATACTCAGCGATAGTCAAGCGGCACTAAACGCGAGTAAAATCAATATAAGTGGTGAAGTGTGTGGGAAGACTGAACCACCTATCAGTTTGCAACAGTGCACACCTGATCTTGATGTACAGGTATAAAGGGGCAGTCAGCGAACGAGCCTGCTCTGCGGCGACTTTCAGTATAATGGAACCGGAACCATGCATTGCGGTGAGGTCTCACTCTATAAAAGAGTTGCTCCGTACGGAAAAGATATTGGAAGAGAACGGCACTGGCAGCAGGCAAGAGGAATGGGCCACGCCAAGCTGCTTTTGGAAGATTGCAACGTAGTAAAGTTTAGATGTGATCAACCTTCCTCCGAGACAAATTCCGTTTCTTTGCCGCTCTTTGCATTGAAGGCTTAAGAGACACTTGTCCAACATGGGCATAGCCACTTGTGCAAACTGCCAGTTATGCGACATGGAACCGGAAACTCCAAAATACCTGATTATATATTGCCCAGAAATTGTAGAAGCAGCTTCAAGGCCATTGGATCCATCCACGTGGACAGCGATTACATCCCCTCCGTTGCGCCCATCTATCTTCAAGACGTATTCAGACTTATTCTTTGTAACCATATATGATACAGAAGATGGTATAGTAGCATTTACGCTAAAGCAAAGAGCCAGAGCGAGTAAGATAATCACACCGACGTGTAGTAACTGTTGCAAAATACTTACATTTTTCCCGAATTTGAATAAAAAATAAATAAATTACTGGTATTCGGTTAGTGTTGGCTAAAAGTGGCCATAAACGACACACATGCGTTCGATCGGTATGTGTGCGGTTGCGGTTTACTCGTGTATCGGATTGTGCGCATACCGATCCATGCTCGCGAAAATATTTGATTTTTTACGATCGGTGCGCACACATGTGTGTCGTGTATAGCGCTGTGTGCACACAAAATTTCATTTCTCTTGTGTCGCCGAATAGTGAAGAGTGTTCAATTGCCCGATGCATCTCGCATGTGCATTTTTCGGACGGCGGGTAGGATGCAGGTCGCAATTTCTATCGGAAAAAAGAATTCAAAGAGATTCATATTTTTTAATAATTTATCTTCTAGTTAAACTAAGAAATTAAAAAAAAAGTGTAAAATTTAAAAAAAATTTTGAAAATTGAAAAATAAGTGGTTTTTGACCAACAATATTTTACTTTATGTTGTTTAAAAATATGTTCAAACTTGACTTTTCTTAGTCTTTTTTAGTTTAAATAGAAGATAATTTTATGCCAAAGATAATACACTTTGCCCCAATTCCATTAGACGTTTACTTTTTTTCTATCCTGCCCACCAATTAAGAATAATCGGAAAAATGAAAAACCGAGAAATCGCGCTTCAAAGTATTCGCTTTTTGCCCAAGCGTTCATCTATCTGCTAGACGCTCGGTCACTATTTACCTTCTAGCTTCGATAATATTTCGAATTCCAATCTATAACTTTGGGTACATATTCTCAGATAATTTTTAAAGAGATTTAAGCAAAGAAAGATAAAGTGTTTGAAGCCTCTAAAGCAGGCTGCCCCCTAAATAAAGATTTCGTATAGGAATTTATTTATCTTATAAAAAATGAATTGGCAATTTGGCAAATAAAAAGTGATAAATATAAAAAAAAAATTCAGAAAAATAAAAGTTAGAATAACTTATTAACGAAATACAAAGAAATAGATAAAAGAATGTGGCACTTTAGAAATAAATTCGAAGAAATGTTCCTCTCGCTTGCTTGTCTCACATGTTCACTGTGTGAAGAACAAATGCAAAATAGATTTGTACGTCGTATATGGCGCACGATATCATACAGATCGAGCGCACATGTGTTTGATGTATGGCTCCTTTAACTTTTATACGCCTACAATTTATTTCTCTATAAGTTGCTAAGATAATTATTTAGCAACTATTGTCAAATAAGCAATATTTTCTCTATTAATGCAATATTGATTTCAATTATATTAGTAATTTTTTATCGACTTTCGCAGTTATCGTTGTTGTTTACTATTATCTATTTGTGTAATAAACTTTGATTTTTGGAATATTAAAATATTATATTCGCAAAATGGAAAGTGAAATTGATTGCGTTGCTAGTTGCCCAGTGGGTTCGACAGCACCGAGAGATTCTATAAGTAGTACTGGATCTTCACTGTCTATTAGTAGTGCTTCAATATCAACGAAAACTGCACTTAATGAGTGCTCATTGGCTTGGATAAGTTATCTCAGTGCTTTGAATAGTTTGTGTACTGCTGGGAGTAAACTAGGAAGTACACTGACGGTAAAGCAAAATTATACGTACATATATATAATTGATAAATTTTGGAAATGCACGCTGAATTCGGGTTTAAAAAGAGGAAAACTTTGGAGGAAACATACGTATAGCACAAAAGACCTATAATTTTAGAATGTTCGCCTTTAAAGTCCTTAAATTTAAAAATTGTCTCGTGTTTACGTATTTTACACATGTTTTTACACATTTAACTAATCTTAAATAATTATCGAAATTATAAAGCGGCAACTCGAGCTCTTCGTCGGCAATGGGTCGGTAAAGGTGCTGATGGCGGTCAGTGCTTGTCGAATGTCCTCGACGTAATTGAGGAATTACCTCTTGATGTTCCTAGGAGGCGGTTCCGCTCCAAGAAGGGGCTGTAGTTCTGCGAAATATTGGAGCGGCGTAGTTGGGGACCGGCCGGCCGATTGTTTTGTACGTTGTCAACAACGTTTCTTTGTCCTTAGCGACTTGCGGATTTTGCTGCGGAAAGATCAACGCGACTGCCGTTTGCGTTTGCACACATCCAATTATTAGCGTGAGCGGTTGTGTAAACTCCCTCTGGCGGCTGTGGGAGTTTCCAGATATATAAGTTAAACAATAGCGGGGAGAGGACACCACCCTACTCGCTACTGTATATATCTAGCTAAAATATAAACTTAATATTAAGTTTTTGTACTAAAAATGTTTTAATATGACAAAGTATATTCACAAAATTTAGTAAGGATTATTGTCAAAGGCATCGCTATAATATCCCAGAGCAGATTACTATATGATATACACATGTGGCTGCCATTCAAACTGAACGATCAAAATCGATTAAAATACTCGTTCAAAGGATTTGATTGCTAAAATGTTCAACCAATGTATTCTTAATTAAAATTGTGTATGTTATACGACCCCATCACATTTGTTAACAATTGATTGTTAGATAAGGTTATGTAAGATACATTTATTGATAAATGTAATATGTATTATTAGTTAATTTTTTCCTTTTATAATTTTTTAGGTACTGGAACAGTGCGGTTTATTTGGAGAAAAAGCTCCAAAGGCTTATGCCGAGAAAAACTTTTTTCACAACCACCCATCCTCTTATTTAACGCACTACTGGAATGATTTAGCCAGGTGAGTCAACAAAAATGCCTATTGTCTTCAGCAATGGATACTTAATGCCATTTTTATATCAATTTTGAAAATACAACCACTTAATCCTATAAAGGGTATTACAGTTTTTTTGTTTGGTAAATGGTAAGAAAAAACCAAACCTTTCCCAGGAAGAAGTTCAAATTAGCATGACTTAAAAAAATATATATTTTTAACGTTGTTATGGAATCTATATTTTTATTAAGATATCAGTATTGCAACCCAAATTCAGGATTTTATACATTTTAAATATTATTCCAGAAGGAATAATTCGATTAATTCAAATAACAGGTTTGATTTAAGTGGAGGAAGAAAGTAGCATAATAGCCTTGACAGACGGCAGCTTTAATCCGTACGAACTGTCCACTTAATCAGATCCAATTTGCAGGTGACAGACGCCAGCTATGTGAGTTTGAAACTCCTGTAAACAGTGATTGCCATTTTTATAATATTTTCAATGAAAATGGATAGAAGATAAACATTGCGGTTGTTAGCCGACCAATTTTTACAAAACCATTTTTTATTACAAAAACATAGCAACACGCTATTTTTAAAACTGCATCATGGCATAACATCATAACATAAAACTTCTTGTTTTATTATTGAAAATTTGAAAAACGGCTGTCATTATTGCTTGTTTTTCATTCACAATAGATTAAAATTAACCATTTTTAACAATGCTGCTAACGAAAATGCAACTAACTCTCTAAAATTTTGAGGAATAAATTGGAGTTAGCAATGTAGTTATCTTCACCATTGTATTACCCTACCAAACCTAAATAAATATAAACAAATCGGGTACACTTCCATTGTAAACATTAACAATACAAGTCATAACAATCGGCTTGTGTTAATTTTAACAAAAACAAAAATTAATATAAAAAATCAGGTACAATTCAGGAACAACAACAATATTATTCAAAACAATCTACTAAGTAATAAATAATATTTACAAAATATTCTAAATAACCCACAGCGAAATACTTATTAAAACCCCTATCAAAGGAATAGTGGTGGAAAGAAGGGTCCTATACCTGGTACACGAAAACACTTAAAAAACAAAAAAATATTGATAATAAGCGTACAAACCTAATCGCTAAAATTCTCATTTCAAAATCACAGATCAAGGTGACTATGGAAATAAATATTTTTTTATAAAATTGGAAACGTTTAATAATATATTGATACAATAATTAATATTTTGGATAAAACTGATTAAATTTAATATTTAGGAATTTAAATAATCGAAAAAATTTGAATATTTTATAAAAATATTGTTAAAGTTCTGAAGTTGAAAACTTAACACGGCAACACACTATAGCAGATTTGAGGCATTTGAACGTTTTAGCACTAGAATATTTTTGCGTATGTGTTAGTGAAAAATGAAGGATTGGTTACTTGTAGGTTTATACAATGATCTTCACTAACTCCTGAATTAATCTGGATCCGGATTAATACAGTTGAATTCTATAAAACAGACAACGGCATTTTCCTTTTTTTCCATTTCACATCTTTTAATAATAATTATATGTAATTGTGATCGTTTACTAACCAATATAAAGTACTTAAAATTTCACTGTTCCCACGACAATCGGGTCTACGTAACCGGAACGGCCAAGAACTGTCAACTCGGCAGGATTCTGCCGAAACTACTTGTTCTCTCTCTCTCTGTATATTACTGAAATTCATCGTCAGCGATTTGTGTTGAAGTAAGTTCATTCGCAGATACTGCCGTGGATATTTCTTCGATTCGCGGCAAAGTTATTTTTATATATATTTTATATATATATATTTTATATTATAACGGTTTGATGACTCATGCCGAGCTCTTGACCGATGCTACGGCTGCTACTATGCCGGTCTCTTTCGAGCAATTCAACGATTATATCGCAACTTTCGACGACAGGCCTTCCGGAGCGGGGAGCATCTTCGACCACCTCTACACCAGAACGAAAACGTTGAAACCATCGTTGTGCGGTGGAAATAGAAACTGTATCGGGTCCATAAACTGCACAAATTTTATTGGCGGCTTGAGATGCATTTTTGCCTTTATCGTAGTAGCACTGTAAAATATGCCAGATTTTTTCTTTATTTTGCTCCATGTTTGCGTCGTTATAACTCACGAACGACTTAAAAGAAACGACAATCAATCAAACACGTGTTCGCGCGTGAAATGAGCTTTACAAAAAGGTATAGCATGATCCGATGCGACGAATAAAACTAGAACTAACCGCTCTCAGCGCCAACTAGCGAAAATACCGATACAGTTTTTACAACCTGATATAAGTAGTAATGTATTGCTCGATTGAGTTCCTGGGCAAAATTATGAATTATTTTCCTGAAGAAACGCAATGTTTCCCAGTTTAGTCCATGCTTTTGCTGGAAACCACCAACATCATACTCGGATACGAAAGCAAAATGATAACAAAGCTATCTCCTCTTTTCAGGCGACTGCTTGTGAGAGCATTTCACTGAAGTCCCTTGAGGGATGCGTAATGTAGTTTTTAGAGAATTTACTGAAAAAAGTATGCAGTTTTCGCTCTTTGTGAGTCATTCGAAAGCGCTTGCTTTTAAGAAAATTCCTGTTATAAGATTACATTTGAAATAATTAAACATAATTTAAGTTTAGGGAATTTAGGTAAAATGAATTGTTAGAAGCACACGCGTCAACTATTTTAAATATGCTCATATAGACTTTATTCCTAAAGCAAACAAACATGACTCTGAACTGGATCTTTTTTAGTTTTGCTTTCACTCACAGTTAAAGTATATTAAGCCTTCTACATTTCTTATAGAGCAACCGCAGTGGCTACAAGTACCGTCAAATCGCATATCATGGCCCTTTTACAAGAATTTGTTGTATTATCAACTCTCGACCCATCCTCGATTTGCGAAATAGAACAAAAGCGCTTGAGAGATCACAATGAGCTAATAATTATGGAGAATGCACAGGCTATGATAAATATACAACATCAATTCTGCGCCGCGAGTTATGACGCCTTTTCGTCTTTAACTTGCTGTTTTGTTTGTCAATCACCTGTAGGTTTCCCTCATGAGTCGGATTGTGCCATGATAAAGCAAAGGTATGTACCATAAAATATTTTTTTGATATTACAAAAATCTTATTTGCTTATTTTGATGAATTCTTAAATTACTAAAATGTTTCCATTGTAAAAATTTTTTTTTTAATAACTAAGTAAGGATTAAATTCGGACGTAAATGAACATTTTATATTCTCCCAATTTGCAAAATCAAAGGTGGAGAAATATATTAAAATTAAGCTACAAAAATAAAATTTCTGTTGCACCAAAGCTTTAATACCCAAACACAAAGGTTTCCTTTCATGAATTTCGATTGATCAGTTGAATGATATTACCTCCACTTCGTTGGAAAGATCAAATGGAGAAGGATCTACCTTCCCTTCGAAATCTCATTACTGACTGATTGATTTAAAGATGAGGAATGCACCGCGACATATGGTCTATTGTGCCCTCTCTTAAATCACATAGACTTACTTAGCCCCAGCGCATTGGTGAAGTCTAATAAACTACCGGTTTGTCGTGAGGCGGCAAGGGCCTTAATCCTTCGTATACAGACTGCTGTGCAGTCGATCAGCAGGTGTTCCGGGGTTTCAGTCTCCCTGTCGCAGAACCGGCAGTTAGCGCAAGAGGATATGCTCATGTTGTACAGATGCCTATTCAGTTTGCAATGGCCATGCGACCAGTAGCCTGAGCTTGATCCTGGGGAAGTTTATTAGAACTTTGAACCTACTCAAGTTGTATCCTCCAATTAGCAAGGTTCATTTCTATACACCGACTTATGGCAAAAACTTCTGCCTGGAGATGCTCGGTAACTCTCCTATGGGTATGGAAAGCATAGTGAGTGGGCCCACGATTCCTGCACCGATTCCCTCCGACATTTTCGAGTCATCGATGTTCCACCTCAACGTGCTATACCTCAGCATCAGCTCGAGATTGGAGTCGTTCCACTCGTCCTTGATGCCGAGGGTGACCTTAAACTTTTTCTTGAAGTTAACTGTTTTGGTAGTGCTGTCCTTCGGGTATATTGCCACTTATCTTTTAAATCCTCTGGAACGAGATTACCTTGCCTTTGCCACACCCCTCTGCCGATATTTGCTGAAGTGTGTACTTGGCTGCCTGACCGATAACCAAGTGAAGCGGAGTAAGTTCAAGCAAAACTCAAGTGCTGTCGTTGGTTAGGTGCGCATTGCGCATGTCATACAAACACAGGCTAGTCTGCTGTAGCTTCGATATTTTGATCTTTACCGAAGTCTGCGACGGTATTGAGGCCCAGGCCACCGCCCCGTACGTGATTATTGATCGCACTATCATGGTATACAACCACCTAACGATCTTTGGCTTACAGCCCCAAGATTTTCTCGCCAGCCGATTGCACACCATTACAGCTTTTGTTGCTTTGACCAAGGTCAGGTTTATATGCTGCTTCCATCGCAAAGTAGAATCTAGCATTAAACCGAGGTATTTGGCACTGTTGGTCATCCCTATCTCTCTGCCCCCAAGTGTGAGATTCCTGACACCGGGTAGGGACCTGCGTATCGGAAATTCAATTCAACCTCCTTACACCATCCATTGCCAGGTTTAGACCTCTTTGTATTAGGTCAGAGAGAATGTCCTCATATTTACCTTTGGCTATAATAACAATGTCGTCCGCATACCCTTGGTAGCGGATCCAATTGTCCGTTAGCAGTGCAAACAGGTCGTCTACGACCAGACTCCATAGCATCGGTGATAACACACCCCTCTGTGGGCAGCTTCTTGTTGTGCCGAGACGAATCCTTTTATCACCTACTGTGATCTCAGCAACTCTAGTGCTGCCACATTCCTTTTCTCCAGAGCCCTGGCTACACCAGGTTAGGCAGTAAAAACTGCTCCCCCTGTTGTAAGTTGAATTTCTCAAACGAGGCCATTGCCCATACGATCGAGTTCGCTGTAAATAGCTGTTTGGCGATTCTCCAATCCTCGCGAAACGGCCTGTGTTTGATGACGGGTAGACATTGGTCTTCCCGAACAGTCTCCGGAAAATGCGCCCGCAGAAGCTCCGTGGCTCTGTCCTCTGCGCTGGTCGTAAATGTCCCATCACCTCTTTTAATTGCTGTTACTGGGTCATTTGTGCCTCTGGCCAGAGCTTTATGCAAGCGAGCCGCTTCTGTATAAGGTGAGTTCTTATTGTATAAGGTGAGATAGCCCCTGTATTCCTCTCAGACCCCCATACGTTTCGCTTTGTTAAATAGGCTACGTACTTTTTTCCGGAGGTCTGCTTGTTTCCTTGACCACCAGGGACAGTTTCGTCTGTCTGTCGGCACTTTTAGGGGACAACTGCCATGATAAGCTTTAATAACATTACTGGCGTGCTATTGTTAACTATGCCAGTAAGGAAGAAATGATGTTTCAAAAAAATTTATTTTGCTAATTTGATAGGATTGTCTTTAATGACTATGCTAAATACGAGCGTGTACATCTCCGTAGTGCGTTGCGATTTTTACATTGGATAAAAATATCGGACAAAGAATTTGTCTCTAGTTTTGTGTTTCTAACCAAATGTCGTGTGCGGAATCGTTGCGTTCAAACATTTGCGAAGCTTATGGTGATTCAGTTTTATCAAAACCACAAGCTTACGAGTGGTGCAAAGCGTTCAAAGTCGGTTTCGAGTTCGTTGAAACATGTTTCGTTTTGGATGATCTTCGACCTCTTCAATTGATGAAAATATTAAAACAGTGAAGCAAATGAAAGCATAAGAAAGATGGTAAGAAAGCTCGACAACTCTATCGAGTCCGTTGAAGTGATTTTGGTGATTATTTTGCATATGAAATGCATTTTTGCTCGACTCGTTCCGATAAAGCTGAATCTTTTTGAAAAAGAGTGCATACGGTCAATAAGTAGATCTATTTGGCTGTATTGAGGCATTTGTGTGAGAACATCCGTTGAAAGATTGTGACCGAATTTAAACCCAAAAACGCAATGAATATCATTGCACCACCACCGTTTTCATCGGATTTGGCTCCCTGTGATGTTTTCTTGTTCCTCAAATTAAAATTGCCGCTCCGTGAAACCCGTGAACCCGTTTTCAGTCGATCGAAAAGATAAATCAAAGGAAGGCGATCACAAAAAGTGCCTATGAGAAGTGTGTAGAGGACTGGAAAAATCGCTGGCATAAGTGTATTATATCTGGTGGAGATTACTTTGAAGGCGACCAAATAAATTATGATGAATAATTAAATATCTTGCGTTTTATTCACAATTTCGTCAAATATTGAATGTCTAATTCACATGCAATATACATATTATATTATATACATATAATATATAAAGTCTAGCCAACCTCTGAAATAATTTCTCCACATTTAACCGTTACAAATTGCAATAGTTTGAAATGTTCGGCTACAACCGCGTTTATATCCTCCTTATTTGTTTCATGACACCAAAATCAAATATCTTTTTGGTAGCAGTGCAAATGCATTTCGTCGTATTTTTATACACGCAATATTTTGCAGAGTGTATAATAGTTTTGTTGTTTGTAACATCCAAAACCAGTCGAGGTACAGATATACTAGCAGAAATCATCGGCTAGCTTGCCCAATTTGTTGAGGTCCTTAGCATTACGCCTAATTGATCCAACAAGGCAGCGTCGAGTCACGTCAAGTTTAATTAAATACAGATCTCAGTTTGAGAGTTCTATTTGAAATCTCACATGCCTATGATCAAAAAACTAGGATGTACGAAGCCCATTCCAATCTTCAACAGTGATTATTTTGCAAACATGTAGTGTTATATGAAAAACGTTCTTCGTTTGACGCCGCCTGGTCGCATCGTCAAGACCTGCTCTAGATACTAGTCCAGATGCCGTGATGATGACGGCAGCATCGCCTATTGCCCTGTCAAGGACAAAGAGGACACCGATAAGAGATTTGTGCCGCCTATTTTTAATGTATAGACCATACATATAAACTTGTAGATAATTTCGTGTATTTAGGAACCAGTATAAACACCACCAACAATGTTAGTCTGGAATTCCAACGCAGGATTAATCTTGCCTGGGAAGGGAGTATCCATTAGTAGGTCGTATTCACTGTTATGGTATTGCTTTTGAAGATACTCAGTATTATATTACCTACTGTGAAATAAATTTCGGGGAGAAGCTTCTGCCGTAGTTTCGATATCATCACACAAACAATTCCAAGAGTTTTTATTCTGCTTTTTATTACTTTTTTTTGTTTGATCTCAGAACGTTGTAATAATTATTTCAATCCTCTTCATCCTGGCTTGATCTCGCTAAATTAAATTGCTTCCTGTAATTTTTTAATTTCACCATGAGGGTCGGCGCTATTGGTTAAGTCACCTCTAATGCTTGTCGGCAAGATTCCGTGAACCGTTTAACAAGGCTGTTTTGTACTGTTATTGAGTTGTAATTGGGGAGTCATAGGAATATCTCTTTTAGCGTTTACACCCGTCAGTTCGTTTTCTTATGATTCCTGAAATTGTTGACTCTGTCCACACTTTCTTTAACTATACCTTCAATATACCGGTGATCCGAAAAGCCTTCTACCGTTGTTGCGCAACCTACACTGAATGCCTTAAATTAATTAAAGATACACTCACATAATTTAACTGTTACCATGACGGTGACGAATCCGGATTGCGTAGTAGCACGGGTCGTGCGCCCCATTTGTCAGAGCAGCTTCCTCCCATTTTCATTGAGCACTAGACATTTTTATTTCGGGATCTCCGTCATCCTACCAATGTTAATGCGGTTCCGGACCACATCAGCAAATCATTTAGCTTTGTCTTCTGCGTAGCCTTTTCATCTGTCCTTTTACTGGCGGTTCAAGTTTAAAGTTGGCAGCTCTACTTTCGGCATCTCTTTGCCTTTCTTTTTTTGTAACTATACTTTGACTGTTGTAGCTTTGCTGGAGGTAGGCTTAGCATCAGCTCCAGTGTTAATGCAAGCCTTGCATCTAGCCATAGTTTAGCTTTTGTCTTTGTGTCGGCTATTTTCGAGCTAGTTACAAACATTACGCTTTTACTCCAGCCACACTGATCCTTGACACGAGTGGCAAGACACCTTGATCCAATCTCTTTTTTGGATGCCCAACGGCGGTAAGACTCTTCATTTAAATTCTGTGTTATTCAAAAACACCGAAAACCCAACTTTGAAGGTTGCCTTATATATTTCGGGAATGGAGAACACAAACAAATTTTAATCTTTGACGGCTCTAACTGAGGTATCTTCTAAACATGCCTTTTTTAACGCATCAGCCGCCTCTTCAGGAGTCAAAAACTTTGATCTCTTAGTTTATTTTTACGACATATAATAAAAAAGTCATTCGATGCCAAGTTATAGGATGACTCATCAAATCGATGTTTTCAGTGCTCAAAAATGCTTTTGTTTCTGTCGATGTGTGAGAGCTCACATCGTCCTGGTGAAGAGTGAACCGTCTTTAGAGAATGGTTTTCCTGATTCCTGGAAACAAAACTGGCAAACAAATGGTTTTGTGGTGGTATTCTGCGTTGTTCAATGTTATGGTTGCGACATGTTCAATTAAAAAAACAGGCAGCAGCTTGGTTGGAAGTTCTTTGTACGCGACCAAATTTTGTTCGATTAAGCTGTAACAGTCGACTGATGTGGACTTTAAGCGTAAATCCACAATTTATCACCAGTGACGGTGTCATAGACGTATTTTAAAACACCGCTATCGTATTTCGTTAGCATTTCTCTCGACCAATCGACACAAGCCAAATATAAAAGGCAACCTACGTAAGAAGTCAGACAGCAATATCTCCCAACTGAAACAGGGGCGTACTGTTACCAGTTCGTTGCCATCGTCGTGATGTTCGACATGGACTGTCATAACCTACATAACAATAATTGTTAAGGGTTAGGTGTAGTCAGAGATATGAAAAAGTTACAATTTTATGTAAGTATTTTGTTTTATAAAATCGACTTGACTTAACAGAATTTCCAAAAAAAAGTAAGAATTTTAAAAGTATTGACTATTTAAGTTGATCCAAGTGCAATTCATCTTAAATCAATCAACCAAAAAAATTTTATTAATATATAATCTAGTAGCTTGTTTTTTAAATGAACAAATCAACGGCCTGAAGAAATTTTGTTCCAGATTTTCGAAAAAAAGGTTAATTGTTTATGAAAAATCGAACAAAAATCATTCTATCAGGCACTAATTATTCATATTTAAAAGGCTATATAAATTTAATTGAGATTTACCAAGCGGTTTTCGAGGTAAAGTCAATTATCAAATAACTCGAAAAGTATTTGTTGGATTCACAAAAATCAGATCAGATTTGAAAAAAAGTGATCAAAGAATATTACAAATATATTATACTTTAAGAGTTCAAAAAGTTTGAACAAAATAATGTATTTGAAATATTTTATAAAATATTGGCTCCAGTGGCTTCAGTAGGTAGCAGTTATCAATTTATGATATTATTCACAGTCTTTTAAACAGTATTGACAAATTTTTTTGATTGTAATTGATTATAATAGCCACTGAATATTCTAAACAATTTGGAAGAACTAAAATCAACGTTGAGCTATTTTTTAAATTGTTTTAGTTTTTCTGAGAGACCGATCAAAAAAGAGTAATCAAAACGTTGTTTCCGCAGGATCGTTGTATCGAGAAAGAAGCTTCAATCGAGTTGTTGGTCGCCACTGTAAAGAGGTGAGAATCGCTGTGATGTCGTCGGGTGTGGTGTTCATAGTGTGGTGCATTGGGATGTGTCAGTGTTGTGCGTTGTAGAGTGGTGTGTTGATGTAGTGGTTGTGTGATTTCGGTAGAAATATAAAATATTACTTTGTTCAACAATCAATTTTAAACCTTAGATTCGATCATTATATATTTTTATTCTCATACCCATAAATATCTAGTAAATTATCCGTATAACTTATCTATTTATTAGTAGATTAAACACTGACGCACGATCTCAAACTCCCTCACCGAACTTTGGTGGAATTAACAAAATAGACACCTCTAGAGCTAGTTGCATAACAGAACAGCGGTCACATTTCCAAAGCTCTTTAACTGGTCAGCAACTAGATCAATCCACAAGTAAGTATAATATTTTTAAACTTAATTTCATATATACGACGAAAAATCGGGCTAGAGCATTTTTTTAGACGATTGACTAAAGTTTAAATATTGGTTTGAATATGTTTTAAAAGCAAAATATAATTTCATAACGCTCTTTTTAAATCCAGTTGGTTTTGTTATCAGCCGATTATTATGTGGTATAAGTCCTTGACACTATAAAATATTTGTGAAACTCCAGAGCAATGCCATACTATTTACTACTGCTCAGTTAAGATTTTCTGATGAGAATTTCAATGCAGATAAATCATCGTATTTTGAACCTGTATCCCAGCGATTTCGCAGTGTAATTGATGAGTTCGTAAAAGCAAGGTTTTGGTTTGAAGACTTGCTTTTATGGAATCGGAAGTTAGTTCAGAACTAAAATTTTGTTATTTGTTTAAAAGTCGTCGGATTAATTTTAGTCTGTCTAGGAGTAAACGGATGAAGTTATATGTATCTGTTAGTGTGTTTGATAAGTGCAAAAAAGAGTCCAAAGTATGCACTGATAGTGAAGATTCTCCAAACTTCTAGTATATAATTTTTGGTTGCTGAAAACTTGTAATCGAAGATCCCCATTGCATGCAAGAGTTCTACTCCAAAATATATAATGTGACTAAACATAATTCGGGCCTTCTATTCGAAAGCTTACCCTTATTTGTAATAATAAAATTCATATGTTTTTTTAGGTTTTTCCGAAACAAATGTTCTTACAAATTAATGTGACTCTACATTTTCTAAGCTTTTAAAAATCCCATGTTTACTTTAAATCAGCTTCATAGAAACGTTGTCAGAATGCTCTTCATGTATGAGTTGGATATTTCCACTTGAACCGTATGTAGGAAATGTTTAACAATAATTTACGCCCAATCTAAATAATAATCATTATTTATGTTGTTCGATATCGCATATCGATTTATGCCCATTAGCCAACTAATGACCATGTATCGTTTTTGTAGTTGTACCTACATGACACTTGTCGAGCTTCAAAAGCCGTTTGGCATATCTTTCTCTCCTATTTACTAAAAGTTAAATATTTAAAAAAAAATGTGTACCGGATATCATATGTCGTCGATATACATACCATGAATGCCATCTGATCAATTTCACTCGGACAGGACACTTTAAACTGTGCGCGGACATCGAATCGATAATTTTTTTCTAGTCTAGTCTGTGATGTAAACATTTTTTCATGCGATTTTTATATATAAGTAATGTTTTCCGAGGTGAACTTTTCAGTTTCGAAAATGGTAACAAATAACAGGAAATCAAACCTGTTAAATACGGTGGCTGAGCGACAACATTCGCTTCGTGCTTGACCAAAAATACTTCACAATATTGGTGGATTGAGATCACAAAACCTAGTCTTAATCTAGAGTTAACACATTAATATCCTCTGCTAAAGATAGTAGATAGAAAAAAATATCGGTTGGCGCACGGATTTTGAATAGACCTGTCCTGATCAAATTTGATCTTATGTGCATACATAAGAAAAGAGACCTGAAAACTGATCTGATACAGAATATCTGGTGACGTCCAATACTAGACATTGATTGATGATTGTTCATAAATACTAAATAAAATTGAAAAAATTTAAGCACATTGACATTAATATTCCTACGTAAATCAAATCATTGGCAGATGATTATTAAATGAAATTTGTTTCCATCTAGACGGTAACTTCGTAATACTCCCCACGTAGAAGCCCTCCTACTTGTTTTCGAGTAACTCGGACAGCCACTTCTCACCTTTCTCTCCTCAACTTTGCACCAACAAGTGCGTTCGCCATGCACAGAAACAGGTGGTAATCACTTGGCGCTATGTTCGGGTTATATGGTGGATGCGATAAAACCTTCCATCCGAGCTCCCGTAGCTTCTGACAAGTCATCAAAGAAGTGTAAGGTCAGGTTTTGTCCTGGTGGAACACTAAACACTTCCCATTGGCTAATAGTGGATAATTTCCTTCCAATCCCACCAAACACAGAGCAAAACCTTCCATGGCCGTCAATCGCCACTTGGCCACTGTTGAGCACGATTCACCGGCCTTCGACCACGACCAAATCGTCGAAACCATTCCTATGCAGTTCGAAGTGATAGAGTACCATCCCCCAAAACACAATTAATCTCACGGAACGTTTCTCTAGCCAATTTGCCTTTAACGACGGAAAACTTTAAAATATTACTCGAATTTTGGCGTTAGTGAACTCCATGTTTACACATCTACAACTGTTGAACGCAATATCTAAACTAATCATGCATAGCATCATTTTGTAGGTTATGTCAAGACCTTTCAAAAGTGTATAGTATTGACAGATACGAGCTCTGTAGCGCTTATACATACATAGTTAAAAGACAAAAAGGCGGAAGGGATATATTTGACAACCTGATTTACATAATTAATTTAATTAGAAATTTCCTACATTAATTATAGAAAATACTACCAAACTTTATTTTTATGATTAATTATTTACATACTTTAAAGATTCAATGGATCCAACTCGCGGACCTTCGCCGCTGCAGGCTATATTTGAAAACACGAAAGGTCCACTACCAAACCCAGGACATTTGCTAGCAATGAAAAGTCCGTTTGCTAGAGGGGAGAGGTCTCCACTGAATATTCCTTTATTCCCTTTGAACGGTCAACGTCGATGGTCTGAAGCTGCTGCAGGTGAAGTGATAGATGAAAATTCAACCGATGCCGAAAATCAAATGAGACGATGGTCTATGCCATGGGAAGCTGTAAAAACGGATCAAAATACAGTCACATGGTATCAAACTCGAATAATGCCTATAAATAATATTAACTTACTTAATCATAAAACGCCGTGTTCTGATAGAAGCGTATCTAATACACCTGGTACGTTGAAAAATAACAGGGATATTTATGGAATTTTTATTAACCATTTTCGATTTTCCATTTTAGATCTAAACTGGCAATCTTACGCAACAAGTCACGACGGGTTGACAGAAGCAATTCAGTTGCTCTCCTGTCGACCTTCAAGAGTTCCAGCTCAAGGTTTACAAGGATACACTCCGCAGCACACGAATATTCAAAACATTGAGTAATTATTAATCATTGGATATGCGATAACAACATATCTATATGAGTTTTTTAAATATAAGAATTAGAATCAGATCTCTGAGTTTCAAACCAATTTAGGTATTTTGATATTCTAGCCCTTCCAATAGCGAGTGTAGCTACCACAGAGTGTAATAGTTTTCATTACCTAACGATTGTATGTAAAACCAAAAACTAATAAGAGATAAATATGGTGTTATATGAATATCAAATATATGAAAAAAGGAGTTGAAGAGGACTTCAGAAGGTTGGTATTGCAAATGAGCCACGTCTATAAAATGCCGCTAATCGAAAATATATAATAATCATAAATGGTGCCGGACAGCAGACACAGTTCTGCTTAAGAGTGCTGCCGAGTAAAGAGTAAATGAGTTATAGTAAGAAGTTGTAAACTCAAATAACGAGTAATAAAGTGTTAAGTGGTTTGAATTAGAAATAAAGATAAATGGATAGCCATTAAATTGGGCCTTTTAATTAACAATCCAGTAATCAAACTTATTGCTGATTTCAGTGTTCTACGTTTGCCATCTTGACGTGAGCTTCAACTATAAATACATATAGTAATAATACATTGATCGCCTGCATTAGACACCTTTTAGGCAAATATACAGTGACGTGAATTGCCTCTCTTCTCAAAAACTCTTACAGCTTTGCATGTATACGCAAACTCGGCAATACCGTTTTGCTGGAATATATACATTTTCTCCTTAAAAAGCTGCTCATTTATAGGAACTGCCGATATCGGATCACTAAAGCATATAGGTGACTACAAATGAAACGATTGTATGGGACAACTCTTTTATTAAACAAGATCTTCAAGAAATGCAGGGTCGTTTATTACAATGCTGCGGTACACTCATCCAACAAATTGTTTAGATCGAACCCAAAATAGCATGATAATATTTTTGTTTAATTTTTCTTTGATGCGAAGAATGTGTACCTATCTGAGTTTGGTGGTTTGAGGTGTTTGTTCTTGAGCGAATGCAATACACTTCTGCAGCCAAATATTTGGGTAAGCTCCATTTTCGCGTGGTATCTCTTTTCTCTTCTTATCCAAGTTGCCGTACCGGTATCGCCTTGGAGGATCTCATTATTTGCTGTTTACTTGCATTTTGTTTTTATTTTAATTGAAACCGATGAGACCTTCCACTGCTGTTCGCATAAACTTCTTCATCATTTGCAAGTCGCTTTTTTGTTGTTATATTGGTTTCGGCGGGGTCGGACCATAAAGAGAGGGGTGTTAGATGAGTAGAATTAGGTGAGTATGCAAAGTGCTTGTTAGAGTCGTGCGGGAACTCGTTGAATGCTGGATACATATTTGGTATACCCGGATTGATTCTGGATAAGGACTAGTTTAACCTTCAACAGTATCCAGAACGAAGCTCCGCAAGGGTCACTGCATGGAGATATCAAGAGACATCCCGTTATAATCCAAAAAGTGTTCTGAGATTGGTTCCTTGCAAAGACGAAATGATAAAGGTCGGAGAGATAGCCCTTTACTTTTGAGTACATGCCATCGATTTCAATGCCCGTCGTCAATAGCGTACAATCATCGGTGTATGAGGGGATATAAATTCCCTCTGGTGGTTGAGGTTCAGAAAAGTAGAGATTAAGCAGTAACGGGAAGAGGATACCACCCTGCGGAGCACCATGTCTAATTCTCTAATTTGTTTTTATTTCGAATCAGTAAATATAATTGGCGACCGCTCAGGTATGTCATAGTCCACCTCTTCCACACTGGAGGGATTGTTTTATGTCCTCAAGTAGCGTGGTGGTGTTAAAGGTAACGGTGTTAAAGGCTTTTCACAAGGTTGCTCTTGGTTTATATCATGAACTATCTAGGCGTTTATGACGCTAAGTGCTGTGGTGGTGGGTGGTGTGCACTTTGGGGAAGCTATGATGCTGATCTGCTAGACTCAGGTAGTAAGTGAATGTCGGGTCTAGCAAGGCCTCAATCATCTTCAATACTAGTGAAAGTAGAGTTATCCCCTTTTCTGGGGAACGGCAATAAAAAAAACATTGCAAATGAGTTGAATGTACTGTTCAAACTGTACTCTATTAGCTATCAGTGAATTTAAAATGCATAATGGCATAAGAAACGTAACGAGATCTGGCTCAATTCTAGGCTCTCTGAAGACCGAAATCTTCTATAAGAATTAAAAAAATCCCGCTCTGCAGACCATCGGAATTGGTGACGAAACAACAAACCAGTTAACTTACAGTTCGATTACATTAAAGTCGTAGATTTTAAGACAAGGATTTGTGGTATTTATCAAAGAAAAACATGCTTAAAAGATGGTCCTTCTTAAAGGAACATTTGAACAAGACACGTACCGCAAAACTGCTAATGAAGGGTTACAACCTCAAGAGGTTTAAACTCATAATCAATCTCCCAAGAGATAAAGTCAGGCTACTGGTCGCCTTTTACACCGGCCATTGCAAACTCAAGAAGCACTTGTTTAACATGGGCCTAGCTTCTTGCGCAAATGGTCGGTTCTGCGACCGGGAATCCGAAACTCCAGAACACCTGCTAATGGATTGCCCAGCAAYCTGCAGACGCAGGATTAAGGCCCTTGGATCCATGTTTCTAAATAGGGATCACATCGCCTCATTAGCACCTAGSAGRATAYTGGAATTCATCAATTTGCTGGGGCTAAGTGAGACGCTGTGAGTTGGTAGAGGGCACAATAGCCCCTAGGTCGCGGTGCAATCCTCATTCTTTGTCTTATCTTATCTTACAAGACAAATGAGTGCTGCAGAAGCGTGAAAGAAAGCAATTTTGTAAAATTGAGTAATATAATGGTGTTACCATTTCGGACTATTAGTCTCAAAGTCTAAATTGAAATATTATTATGGACATCTGTGATCTCTTGAAATTCGGAAAAATAGTTTCGCAAAATAAACCTAGATATGAAACAGTTTCTGCGGTAACTTTCTTATGGGAAAACATATTTCCAGATTACGTAAAACTTTGTGAATTCAGTACCGAGTCAAAAAAATAGTCCAGCCAAAGGGGGTTATAAATTTAACTAAAGTCTCCTCCATTTCTTCACTTTTGTTAAGTTTTATCCTGGTATTCTTTGTTGTTCTAAGTATAATATACTTACATATGTATGTCAACAAAAGAAATTAATAACAAATATTTTTAAGTTTCCATGATATAATATTTTATTGCTGATTTCGAAGTATTTTTTAGTTGAGAGAATTTAATTTTTAAGAATTTAAAATACTTGTCGACTAGTGTGCTCTGTGGCAACAGGATTAAAAAATAAAGTCCACTTCTCGCTAAAATTATTTATTTTTATTTTTTTAAACAGGAAAAACAAAAACCTTGTTATATCGTACAATTTACTTTTTTCCAAAGCCTTGCAGTCAGTAAAAAAACTGAACATACATGAATTTAAATATTCAATGCATTATAAAAATATATAAATTAATATAGCTTTGATTTAATTTCTTTTCCAGAAAAGGAGATAAATCACAATATACTTATCTTACAAAATTATGTAAAAACAATCATTTAAACATCAATTTGATTTTATAGGAAGTCTCGAATGCACTTCATGATTCGTTAAATAATGGAGTCACTGCACGAAGGAAGTTGACTTCGAACTCTTCTTCCGAAAATCTTTCCACTGATGATCTGAAAATACAAATAAAATTTAAAAAACCTTATAATCGTAGTACCTCTCGTTTAAAAAGGGAAGATCCAAGTTAAACACCAATATGACAAAAGATCTCTACTTAATTTAAATAGAATAATACTTGGACCAACTTAAACGGTTTAAAATCAGGGGATAAGTCAGGAAATCGGGTATATTAGTTTGCTGTCTAAGTTTCACTAAGTCTGAAGTATCACTTATTGGCGAGATGTACGACGGCATAGTTTAATGAATTAAGAGGCAGGCTACGCTGGCTAGGTCAAGGAGTAAGACCTCCACTCCGTTGGAAGGACCAAGTGGAGAAGGACCTGGCTTCGCTTGGAATATCCAATTGGCGCCACGTAGCGAAAAGAAGAAACGACTGGCGCGCTATTATTTACTCGGCTATAATCGCGTAAGCGGTGTCTACGAAAGTAAAGAAGAAGTTTCACTAAGATTCCTCACATATTGACAAATTTATATGGAAAAGTCAAGCGAAAATTTGAGAATCCTTACATAGGGCACATGAAGACCAGGGAAAGATTAGATGCGATTTTATACTTTGTGACACACGGGCGCATAATTATTAATAATCTTTCTGGATTTTCATAATTGATCTCAGTTTGGTCAATAATTTCAAAAGAAATTCAGCAATATACATTGAGGTCCACATATGTATCATAAAAATTTATGATTTGACAATTTCCAGAAGTGAGAGACCATAAATTAAAGACATTTTTATGCAAGATTATATATCGCTAACTTCATTGATGCTAAATAATCGAATGAAACTTAAATTTGTGATATAAGAGAAGTAGGCGTGATTGTAGACTGATTTCGCCCGTGTTCCAATGTTTATACAGATTCATCTGAGACTTTTAAGCATCACCTTGGCTTAACGCATCTGATGCATTAAATTGTGATAATTCACTAATCACAATTTAATTAATTTTTAACATAACCTGCATACTTCCATTCTTGGCATCAGATTAAAGTTTTGTACCAATTCTAATTTTTTGTAGAAATGTTGAAAATATTAAAAAATAGAAATAGCATTTGCTGGTATCCGTAATACAAGTACAATATGACCCATTGAATAAACTCTAAGATTGTATACTATTACAACCAAATAAGATTATAATATTATTTTAGACGATTTCACTTACCTCGCTGAATTTCGAATTGTGTCATTTAATTCTTTCGAATTATATATAATGCTTAGAATGCAATTCGCGTATTCAATAGCGGAAACTGCTAAATATCCATTTTGGCTTCCTTCAGACGTCTCGATAATATCTAATAAAGGCCCTCCTGATCGGTGAGCAACCATTATGATACCAGCAGCCATGCATTCAACCACTCCGATTCCAAAGTGTTCATTCCACATTGTATGAATTCCAATTCCTGCTTTTTGATATAACTGCAGAAGATCTTGAAAATGAACGTTAACTTTGAATTCCACTGAGTTTTCAAGTGACAGATGCTTTGCCAAATCTTGCATGTTCTTAAGACGTTCATAATCGCTTTCATTTCGACATGAACCGACAATGACAAGTTTTACTTTATTCCATAAATCTTCATTTCTAGATAAAATAGTTCGTAGTTCATACATTGCTTGCAATTGCAGTGGATGATCTTTTTCCGGTCGGAATTGACCAATAGATAAAATTAAAATATTATCTGTATTTTCATTGCGTTTCAGCTTTTTAATATTCTTCACTTCGCAGGGCGGGTATACGCGATGAGTTTTAAATGGTACTCCCCATAAATCGCGAATATGATTTTCAGTCCATGTGGAATTAACCATAATAGTATCAGAGCATTGGCCAACCCAGCTGTAAAGCTAAATACCAAAAAATTATTTTTACATATACATAGTTTTGGTTATAATAAGTATACTATACTGGCAGAATAGAATTACGACTGTATTATAAGTATATATATACGTTATAAACTTGATAACGCAATAGTCAAAGCAAATACTCTTAATAAATATAATCACACGATGAAAAGTGAAAGCTTTAATACTTAACTATTATTAACGGAACACAGTGAGGTCAAATAAGTAAAAAAAAAGGTATGTTCTAGATACAGATAGAATATAGGTTAACTAAAATGAAAACTCATCCAATGTAATGACAAATAAAAAGTTCATATGTTTATAGAATTAGGAAAACTATGAACCATTTTAATTAATATTTGGCGTCATTTACAAAATAATGGACCAATGGAATTTTCAACACTAAACCATTGTGTATGCAGCATTAAGTCATCTGAATGGTCAAAAGTTAGTGTATTGGTTATATTGGGGCTTATGTCACTTTTCATTATAATTATATACATAAGTTTCATCATTTAATTTTATTACATCAATAGACTTAACATAAGAGTATGTTTGCACTCATAAAGACTAAATTACCCAAAAGTAAATTTGAAGGACAGACATATTTATATGATAAGTGATGTAAAACAGTGTCCTACGGAAAATAGTTGTAGTAATCGAATTAGGTCCTATTCCAATCTTTGGCACTACGCATACTGGAGAATTTTTAAACTAATTTAAATACAAGCTTGATATATTACCGTTATCATGAAAATGAATACTTGACGTTCTTAATTTGACAGTTACAGCATTTTTACAGTTTTGAACATAACTGATAACTGAACAACGGACCTATTTTAATTGTTGAATATCGGATTGAAATTTAAATGAAATGAAACGCACAAAAAGTTTAAGCCAGGAAATATTTTAGGATATTTGAGGGTACACCACATAAATGTTTATTTGTACTGTATAAGCATGTTTATCTTTTATGAGTAACCATTATTTACTTATTTTTACCTTTTATTGTTTTTAAATTTGTATTTTTTAATTTATTTTATTTATGTTACTTATGTATATATTGTGTATGCGCCCAGAACCACTAAATAATATATAAATGTCAAATTTGTATCGGTGCTTTATAATAATAGCAGCTAAGTTCGAGTGTACATTTTTTACTCTTGCAACTCGAAAGAATCAAAGCCCGGGCAATTTCTTCATTTGATGATAAAACTTTATACTAAAAACTATTGGGAAAGAATTAAACATCCATTAGACAATGAAATTATGGATAAATTACAGTCGCATTTGGTATGTTCGTGACTTATATTGAAGGCCATAAACTTAGTTCGTCTCAACTATATTTTAGTTCGTCTCAGCTAAAATTATATGTGATATTAAATCGGTCGTTAACACATAATTACACATAAATCACATAATTTTTAAGAAAACTTTAAACGGACCAGTTTCATTAAAATTTCACACATTTGAAAAACCTGAATGGTTAAAATACAAGTGAAAAGACGGATATCATTTTTGACGAATATTGGGGGCAAAGAAATGGCTGATTGAATTAATTTTGATATTGTTAAATTATACTCGAGAACAAATTTTGAAGCAATTTCATATATCAATAATACTCACTGACCGATACAAAACTTGCTGGAATAATGAAAACCATTATACGTAATATATGGGAGTTGGGGTAGCATTGTCCATTACTACATACAATTAATAAGTAATGCTAATAAAGTGTGCATAGGGTTTCTTAAAGTACTTCACATACAATAGCCAAACTTATAGAGTAAAGTCGGTCGAATGTTTGAAAATCTTTTTAGTAGATATAAAGGGATAGATCAAGTTTTCGCCCAATTTTATCAATTTTAGACACTGAGATGCACTGTGATAAGTTTCCATGCCATCTCGAGGGTGAAATTTAGTGTCTAGCAGTGGTCCGATTACATCCATCATCGAACTTATCCTTACTTTTTTGCTAATATATATATGTACCAAGCATTATTTAAATATCTAAATTTTTACTCAAGTTACAGTCTACTCATTTATATAATATCTATCTCGAGTAGTTTTAGGTGATACACATAACCGTTATGTGACTAAAACTGTTATTAACTGGAGCAACATGTTATAAGAGTATACAAATAACTGAAATATGTAAGATATGAATTTAATTTTTAATCTCAAATACTGGATTAACTGAAAACCTTGGAGAAACTTTCAAATATCGTCCCACAATTTCAATTTAATTAAGTGGTAGTGGATATATATTATAAGTGATAAATACGTACTTAAAATTGTTAATTCTCTCCTCCTTCCACTCATACCACTCATACCTATTATACAACTAAATGCTGAGACGGTATTCTGAAGCCCAGCCAAAATATTAAAAATGAAATCTTCAATTACTATTATTAAGTCAAAAAATAAAATTATTAAATTATTAAGATAACTCACAACCGGATGTTTGAAAATCTAGATTAGGTACCTAGGGAAAGCATATTATAAGTTTTTAAGCAATAATAATAGTTTAAAATTAACCAATGTTTTCAGAATATATCTCCATTATTTTAGGCCTTACAGACAACAGTTAGGTGAATAAAACTAAATATTTTAATAAACTTTTCTCATACGAACCTTAGCGAACAACCAATAATATATAACCTTCAGCCATGTAATGAATGGATTTCTTACAACGTATGCTTGATTATTGTGGCAATACTCCCGTTGTTGAACACGCCGCAGCATATCCATGCTTATTGTAGGATAGTGCACATAGCATCCCACTTTACAGCCACCAATATAACGGAACAAGGGTAAAGTAAAAGCATATCCAGTTGTGTCTATATAAATATCCGGGGGGAATTTGCAAAGTGCTTCTAATCCTAAAATAATTGATCCAAGACTTTGGCCCAATAACGTAAAATACGGATAAAACTTTGTTTCGACTAACATTCGGCGTTTTAAGTACACAAAACTTGTATTTTGCTCGTCGACATTTATGTTGAAAGTACCTTGCACTTTTTTTAAAATGCTATTTGGTGAACTGTCGATATCTCCTGTGTATATCACAATTTTGATATTGTCATATTTAGCCTGAAATAATATACACAAAAAATAATCCTTAAAAAGGTTACAAATTCTTATAACGAAATAAATTAAAAACAAAAAATAATATATTTTTAAACTTATAAATATGTTGCAAAACATACCTTAAAAAAAATACATTTTTGAAATAAAACCTCAAGAAAACACACTGAACTTCTTTAAGGAATTGACATATTGTAATAAAATAAATTGTAACGTTCTGAAAATACTGCGTTCGGTATAAAGTATATTTAATATTATGGCAGTGTCATTTAGTTATATTTTGATTTTAATTTTTCTTGCATATGACATCATTTTTAGGATACGAAAATATTGAATTCTTATCAAACGTTTATAGAATAAAAAAAATTTATATTTTTTATTATTTTGAGGCTTTTATCAGAAAATGTTACGTGTTATGTGTATAATAGGAGACTTCAACTTATTAAGTCTATAAATTAGAAATTTTTATTTTCTTACTTGCAAGGCCCGCACTGCACACCACAGAACTCTTTCTCCGCCACCTCCAGCATTACAGTATGGATGAAAAAATGCAATGTTCACAGTACCTTCAAAGGACCCATTGAGTTTTTTCTTGCAGCTACGCACCCAATTGCGAAGAGTAAATAAAGATGTGGCAAATAATGCCAAAGCCGACAATAGTATTCCAAATCTAGATAAATATTCTAAACTTAATATAAATTCGTGCACATTAATTTATCCCCTTACCTACATTATTGATATCATTGTTTTAATTACATCAAATACTAATTTATCAAAAAACACGTCACCTATAAAAAGAAATCATACCAATGCAGTTTACAAAACATTCAATAAACTACCCTTTAACTTTTCTGCTATCTAGGTAGGCTACACACAATATATCGATAAATTTATCGAAGGCAGTTTAAACACCCTCCAAGTCACCTATGGGTTAAGTCAACGGGTAATTATCTAACAATACTGTCAGAGCTTTCTGTTAAGGGTGTATTCTACTCTAGAAATAAAATTATGGGCAGTTTTGTGAATTTTATTTAAAAAAAAACCAAAGATATTTTTACTATCCATTTTTTATAACGTTTTTATTGATATCTTAAGAATACAGAAAAAAAAATCTTAAAAATTAAAATAATTAGATGATGTTATAATGTCTATTTCAGGGAACACGAAAAAAAATTTTGTGGAAAAATGGCGGCTGCCTGAAAATAAAAATAATTTTTTACGCTTTTTTCGAAATTTCTGAATTTTTTTAAAATATTGAAAACAAAGGATTAAGGATTATATAAAGATAAAGGATTATATAAAGAAGGTTGACACAAAATTTCAAGTAAATCGGTTGTATTGAGCTTAAAAAAGTGAGTTTACTTACCTACCGGGCTAGGTACTGCGTCACTAAAGTAACTGAAGCTCTTAAAATAATTTAAATTTTTAAAAATTCTTTTTAGGATATGTTCTTAAGGGTCTAAACTTTAAATATATAAAAAAAATCTAATTTTTCAAAATTCTAGAGTAGGATACTCTGTTATGGTTTCTACGAGTTTCTTAAGACCCAAGTAACAATTCTAAGCGAAACTGTTGTATATGTTCACACTTTTCTTACCAAAAGGTCTTTCTTCTCAATTCAAACCATGCCTAATTAATTTAAAACTCCTATTTATTTTATATTTAATTTTTGGTTCTTTTACAAAAAAGCTTTTATATCCAAACCACCTAATTTAAAGAGCATTAAGGAACTTTGTGTTCATATATAGACCAGACCTGAAAGGTTACCATGCTTAGCCAAACTTTGTTACTGGCATATATGTAGCTCTGGAGCTAATCTTTAGCTAGGGACAAAGGCTTTTTGACTGGTGTCCAAGTCTTGGCCAATAAAGGAAATAGTGGAGATTGACCATCTGCCAGAAAACGAGTGTGAGCAGATCTTCAAGAGTAATCATAGCCGAAAAACGAAAAGCAACGGACGTGGCTGACTCTGATATACTGGCATCACAGCAATTTGAAAGACTAGACCGTACTTTTCTTTACTGGCGCAGACGCTGCTTACCGCTTATCCGGTTATAGCACTACAAAAAGGTTTCTAAGAGTTTCTTTTTTGCTTTAATTCTTCTTTTTCCCCCTTGGAAAGTTTTAATAATTATCTGAATCCTCTTCATAATGAATGGTTTCGTTAGACTAAATTGCTTCCTGTAATTTTTCAATTTCGCGAGACCACCTCAAGTAATTGCTCAAGAAAAAAAACATTATTTCTTCAAGTAATTTTGACAGCTGGTTACGTATTGTGAATGATCCACATTGGAAGAGCAAGAGAGAATAAACAAAGAAAATAAACTTTATGCCTAATATGTATGTATGCATGTGTGAAGTAATTTCAAAATGAAATATACTTCATAATAGTGATTTTAACTAATTTAGGGTAAATATAACGATTACTTTGAATTTCCTTCAAGAAACAAGTGTTGATTTGATGCATCTCCGCAAAACCAGGTTTGCCATATTCGCATTTTATTGAAAAAAGTATTAAAAATTAGTACTAGATATCTTTAGAGCTGCATACTGGCACAAGTAAATTTATCGCAGGAGAGTTTCTTGACCATTTCTCAAACATTTTTTTATATGAAGTTTTTACATTTCTTGGGAGCTGGATACTAAGTTTAAGTGTTGAATACTTCCTGCTATTGTAGAAACTTCTAATACTTGTCGGCAGGCTTCTCTCAACAGTTTAACTGTCTCTTCTGTTCTTGAGTAGTAATTGGAAGCATAGGAACACGAGTTTTTATCGATTAGAAATGTTTTCCTTTTATTCCTGCAATTGTTGACTCTGTCCACCCTTTCCTCAAGTATATATGCAATATATCGGTGATCTGATCGCTTTCCCTTGGCTTGTCCCTCGCTTCAAATTTAAAGTTGGCATCATACATCTTCTTCAGCGAGTAGCCCTATCTCGGTAGATTTATCTCATCCAACCAGTACATGATTTAAGGGACTTGAGCTCTTGTTGACGGTGAAACACATCAGACTTCCATGGCATCTTGATGTGGACGTGCATGTGATCACTTTAGAGCTTTTATCGTCGAATGCCAATTAAGCTCCGCCGAAAAACCATACAAACGAGCAGAGTTCTGCGAGTCCAATAGCTCATAATGGGCATACTTGTGTGTACACCGATCGTAAAAAATCGAAAAATTTCGCCAACGTGGAATCGTATGCACACTATCCAAAACACAGGCCGGCTTTAGTACCGAACTGCGTTGGCAAGGTCGGGTGATACCTGGTTCGACAACGTGAAAATTCCACTTTCTCAAGTCTTTTATTTAATGTATGCTTACGCATCTCATTCGTCACATGCGGAAGTGTGGAAGAACAGTTTCATCAGGGAACCAGTTTTATCTAGCGCTACTATATGTGACTGGTATAATTAATGCCGCGAAACCGTAGTACCAGGTTGATAATTAGGTAGCGGTAGGTAAAATTGGTGGTCCTGGTAAAACTGTTCAAATAGATGAAAGCATATTTGGAAAGGAGAAATACAACAAAGGTAATTACACAGTACAACAGCTAATCTGGGGGGTCAGAATTTCCAAGTCAGGGTGATGGTACTAATTCAGTATAGTCAAGCTCTCAAAGAGTTTGGCGTTCGTATGTGTCAGTTTTTTTTATGACCTTTTAAATTTTTTCCTCATTTCCCATCAGGCATACTAAATGGTCCAGATGTACGAAAGCTGATCAAAAGTGACGCCTTCAACAATATTTTGATTGATACATTTTGAATGCATGGCAGGCAATCAAAGAAGTAATAGAAGGCTTGTTGGAAAAGCATCATTCTAACAACTACGATGTTTCTGTCGCAAGGATGTTAAGAGCATTCTCGGAAATTGGTTTTTTTTTTKKKTTTTGCCAAAATTTTACAACTAAGCGAAAAAACATCAAGATAAGGAAAAAAGGGGTCATAAAGTCATAAAAAAAAAAATTATACATACGAACGCCAAACTCTTTGAGAGTTTGACTATACTGAATTAGTACCATCACCCGGACTTGGAATTTCTCACCCCCCAGCCAATAATCCCAAAAATGTTGCACAGTGTTATAAAAACATAATTTTTTCATTTCTTAGTTTAGGGCGGAGAGTCGAAGGCCACTGGGTTCTTGGGATGGTTGAGAATGGGAGTGACGACTTTAGGCTGGAGGTATGTCCCGGAAATGTCGGGTCTGCTGAGGTGCTCATACCTTTGATAGAGAAGCATGTGGCAAAAGGTTACATTATATGTACTGACTATTGGAGGGCATACGACTGTTTGTCCAGTCACTGGCATGAGCACCGATGGGTTAATCATAGCGACCCCGATAATCCGCTCGTCACAGAGGACGGGACCCGCACTCAATGCATCGAGTCGCAGTGGCTTGTAATTAAAAATTTTTTTTTTAATTTTTGAGTATAATTGGAGGAAAAATATTGCGAATAATCATTATGATCCTTTTGTTAAATTATTAGATGCAATTAAATATACTTATAGGCCTTAAAACTTTTTTTATTACAAATGAAAAATTTATTTCAAAATGTATTTGTTTGAGTTTTTTTTATTAATTTTTATTCGTTTCATAAATGTGCAATTATGACAACACTTATTATCTGTCAACAAAGAACACTTTGGTTATTGTACATGGAATGAAATTTGTGTAAAATATAAAATAACTAAATAATTACTGAAAAATAAATATGTAGAAAAAATGTAGTGAATGTAGATCAAAAAATGCAAACATCTCGAAAACTATAAGTTTAATTATATATTTTCTTAATCTGGAGCGCTAACCAACCTTACCACTTTTAACCCTGAAATCGTGATATGGTGTACTAAAGTTTCCCCCAAAACACTAATATTTCATACCCGCCGATCATTCGATCGGACTCTTTAATATGGTGTATGGACACTGAAATTTATTAGTTGAGTTGAAACAAAACAGTTAAGATATTTGGAATTGTGCGTGTAGACGCTGAAAACTACAATAAGTAATTTATTCAGCAATATGAACGAACTTAATGTTAAGTCGATATATTGGATCAAGTGATAGAACTATGTACGGTTAAGAGGTTTATTGGAGTTGTTTCATCCATTATCATTGTTTTTATTTTTTAAAGTGAAATGAAATGGAGTACTTACGCCCAGTATGGAATTGTTTAAGAACATTTTGCGGATGTATTCATTGTTCAGAAGATATTGGAAATCAGGTTAGTTTAGGAATGCAAATGATACGTTGTATCTTTATCAATCACTCTTACAGTATAACTATGAGCCAAGTGAACGGACTTACCTACTAGCTGATCCTGCGATTCATAATAGTCCAGCTTTAAGGCAAACTAATTCGGAAAATCTTAGCAACGAGTTTGCACAATCACTACCTAAAAAAGATGAGAATGCATTATGTCGCTTAGTGCAAAGTACGGCTATGTAAGTCAATTTAAATTACCATATTTTTTTTAAAAGGTGTTATTATAATTTACAAAATAATCCATATGTAAAGACTACAACTGCATGGAACAATAACAGTAAAAACTTAAGAATAAAAAGCTGTGGATTTTGGGTTAAATAAGAGCGAAATCTTTATTAGAATAGTATCCAACAAATGGGTCCTAAAATGCGTATGAGAAATAGAGGGAGTTACATATAATGTTGATGGATTTGTATAGTTTTTGCAATGCTTGTATTTAATATCCAAAAATTGAATAATTGTATACTTTATGTAGGTCCGTATACTTGAGCTTAAGGAGTAGAGATAATCAAACGCAACAGGTAAGGTGATGACTTGGTCCTAAGCCAGCCATAAATTTATTGAGCCGGCTATTAGTCTGACGAAAGCTGGGCTTACTTTCCTCCCTGACAAGTTGCGTCCTCTAAAATTTTTGTCTCACTTTTTCCCCGCATATACATATATATACAATATATATAGAATTTGGGTTAGGGTACTTTTTCTTGTGAGGCCATCGCAGTGTTGACATGCACTCCTTGACAAGCTTCGACTCACAGTCTGTGAACTCGTGGCGTGTATAGCAGCAGGCCATCGGAGTGGATGCATACCTCCCTAAAAGAAATCGTTGCTACTTAAATAATAATTTTTTTAATTGTTGAGTGACGGAATTGTACGAGTTTTCTACAAAAGTTTTTATATAGTATGTATGTGGTTGGTGTAGATTTTGCTGAGGAGAATATTAGACTCATTCAGGGAAGAACTATGAATGTACATACATATGTAACGTTCACTTTCAAACTCGTCATCAATAACTTTGATCGACGTCAAATTCGTGTAATCATCAGCGTTTTAAGTAATGAGAGCACTTTCGAGTTGTAGAACTTAGACAGTAACTAACTACTAACTACATACCGCTGCTTCCATGAATAAACTCATAAAAAAACGTAAAAGTCGATATTTATTTTCAGTTGTCACTTATTTTGCAAATAGAGCACTTTAACTTTATTAAATAAGTATGCTGAGCAAAATGGGATGAAAAAGGCTGCACTAAAGCTTTTTCTTGAACATTAACGTTTTTCACTTCAAATTTTTACGTTATTTGTAAAAAATATAAATAGAACAAATGAAAAACATTTAATTACACTTTCGCCAATATCGTTGTAACACAAAATGTCTTTCTGGAAAAAAAAACTTCACCCGGCTACAACTGAAATGTGTTGTGGTTAAAAAATAATGCGCATAAGCAGACGTGAAATGACGTCACATTCTTATCTTTACTGTTTACATATTTATCTACGCTTCAGAATGCAATTTTTATACAACTTGAACAATGAAATAGCAAACATTTCTGCATACCCGACCTAAAAATCGTGTAAATGAGCGATATGTTCAATTTTTTATAGCTTGGCGCTAGGTCATATGTGAAATAACTTTTATACTGTAGCTCAAAATATAATAAAATTATCAAATACAAGAATTTTCCTGTTTTCTTAGGAACATGATTGATGTGGGTGCTATGGATTTACATAATCTTGAAAATGAAGAGTACAATGATCGAATAAAGCTATATTCTCAACGCCTGCAGCAACAATGGAATAGCATTCAACACCCTGAAAAAGGAGGCTCAGGTAACAATTGAAAGATTAGTTTTAAAGTTAAAAAGAGCACTGGCTTTGAAAACGATAGTTGTGTGTCCCTGAAAATTTTGAAAACTGATGTAAATTCTTCATAAGACAATCGATTTGAGTTTTAGCTCAGACACAGCGTAAATGAGATATAATTAAGTATTATCATTTGCTTCTTTACTAAGGTAACTTTTTTGTTAACATTGGAAAACTTCATATGTCAACACTTGTAAATAGATGGTCCTATGCCTATATGTCCTTGCATTTTGAAAAATTCTCTTTGCAATCACTCATTTCAAAGGAAGTCACTTATAGCCCTGACAGACGAGAGCGCTAATTTGCATTTGCGGGTTTAATTAACATTAGCGCATTTGAACCATGTTAATGCAAATTTTTAATGCACAAGAATAACGTGCATTTAGCTGAATTTACCAAATTTTTTGACAGATGTCGCTTGAGCTCTACCGCCTCCTTTACGTTTACAGCATCAGAGATAGGCAGTTTTATATTGTTAATTAAATTAAGTGTAAGTATATTAACAAAAACAAATTTTAAACAACGCACAGTTTGCAATACATTTTTTCAATATTCTTAACTTTTTCGCGCACTTTTTCCGCATTACAATCAATTATTGCTTTTCATTTCACACTATTATCTTTGAACATAGTTAATAATAAACAAATTTTATCGTTAAATTTATAATGATTTTCCAAAAATACCAAAATTTCTATTAATAATTTCTCTTATCCATTTTTATTTAATTTTTTTTTTTTTTTTAATAAATAATCAAATTTCACAATGAGCTGTGTAAATGCACAAAATGCAAGTCTGTCACCATAAAATATTAATGCACATTCACGTTGCTTAATGCGTATTAATTTTTCTCGTCTGTCAGGACTATTACTGTTGTAAAATAACTAAGCAGTATTTCTATTACTTGCGGAATAAAATCTTAGAAAAATATCATAATATGTACATATATCGTCAGCTGAAATGCAAAATAACGTAACAATATTTTCGGAAATTTACAGTGGCATGAATTAAAAACGACATAAAATGGAACAAGAGTGAAACAAATTTTTAATATTGGTTAAAACTGGTTTATATCTGAGCGCAGAACCTGAAAATATTGGACATACATATGTAATATTATGTATGTAATTTAAAATAGTGAATCATAGTTAATAAGACACTCAATTTCGAATTTTTTGATGATACGTTATTTTGCATTTCAGGTGACGATATAGAGTAAATCATCATTCGAAAACAACCAAGTTTTTTTTATGTTTACAATTATTTCTTTAAGCTTAATTATTCATTTGTGCAACCGATATAAGAATTAAAAGTTTTTATCCATATATTTAATGCTTTCTTTTTAATTTTATAGGATTCCTAAGAGATATACCAAATGCAAACGATCAATTATGTGTGATGAATTCAACAGACGATTTGTTGCAGGTAATTTTGCATTTAAATTTAATATTATAAAAATTTAGAAGTGCGCTATTGCCCATGAAATAGAAGACCCGGCAATGGGAGTACCATCGTTAGATTATTTGAAAGTTTCGACGTCATGTTCATAAACCCAAATCGTGGCACCAATAATGATCAGTTTGACAAATCCTCAGTTACGTTATCAAACATGTATTTTGCGTCCTCTAATCGACGTTGTTTTTGCAATTCATGTCTTTTGGTATGAATCAACTAACTCTTTCTTCATAAAAATAAAAAAATACTTTCATAACATACAATGTACCACAGTATCCAAGCGTGCCCGAAATATTTCCTTACTTTTAATCCTTATGAAAAACGAGAGTATAATCGGTTATACCCAAACATGGCCCGTCCTTATTTTATATAAAATTTTAAAAAATATTTCCATGCTTTTAGCTTGCAGGCGTTTTTCTTTATCATAAGCATTTTGTGTTTTTGTTTGCTGCTCAGAAAATTTTGAGTCTATACTAATTTAAATTTATTAAAAATTTATACAAAAATTAATATTTTTTATAAAAAAAAATTAACTAAATTCCTTTTTTTTTTATTTCAGATGTCAAATTTTCTACGTGAAGGTCACGCAGCATTGTTAAATTTGCGAGTCGATCACAACGAAGCGATAGTTGTGCCATTTAGAATACCATAGTGATGTTTTTCTACTAATCTTTCGTTATAAAGAGAAATAATATTAATTATCAAAAATTAAATTCAGATATTTTATATTTAAAATAAATGATAAAATTAAACACGGTAACTGATTAAGGTAACGTTCCTTGATGTTGTTGTTTGTTGTTGCGGCAGAATTCTTAAGAGTTGACAGTTACGTAGACCTGACCACGGAATAATCCTTCACTCTAGGTACTTGACGAGTAGCTCAGATTGCAGGTGTTACAGCTGATAATCGGTGTTGTGTGTTTATCTTTTATCTCCATGTGACTTATAGCCCTGACAAACGAGCAAATTAATGCTCCGGCAGACTTGTGCACTTAGACAGCTGATTGTGAAATTTGTTTATTTATTAAAAAAAAGGTGAAATAAAAATGAATAAGATAAATTATTAATAGATATTTTGGTAGTTTTGGAAATACAATATAAATTTAACGAAAAAATTCGTTTATTATTAACTACGTCAAACGATAATGGAGTGAAATTAAAAGCGTTGTTCTTTTTTGCCATCTAAAAGTATTCAAATTTGTTTTGTTAATATATATACTTGCACATAATATAATTAGCAATGTAAAACTGCTGATTCTGGTGCTGTAAACGCAAAGGATGCAGCAGATTTCCAGCGACATCTGTCAAGAAATAGCAAAAGTATGGCATTTTTGAGCAGTATTGCCTACTCCAATTTGGTAAATTCACCTAAATGCCCGAAATTCTTGTGCATACTTCTTTATTGGCGTAGACACCGCTTACGCGATTATAGCCAAGTTAACAACAGCGCGCCAGTCGTTTCTTCTTTTCGCTACGTGGCGTCAATTGGATATTCCAAGCGTAGCCAGGTCCTTCTCCACCTGGTCCTTCCAACGGAGTGGAGGTCTTCCCCTTTCTCTGCTTCCCCGGCGGGTCAGCGTTAATTATGAGTGACTTATAGAGTTTTTGCTTCTCAATTGTCTAGTCAGTCCGAAGTAGCACCCGTTGGCAAGAGTTATACTGCGTTGGATTTCCAGGCCGACATTGTTGGTGGTGCTTACGCTGGTTCCATCATAGACGAAATTATCTACGACTTCAAAGTTATGACTGTCAATAGTGACGTGAGAGCCAAGTCGCGAGTGCGACGACTGTTTACTTGATGACAGGAGATATTTCGTCTTGCCCTCGTTCACTGCCAGACCCATTTGTGTTGCTTCCTTGTCCAGTCTGGAGAAAGCAGAACTAACGGCGCGG
>NW_017536052.1:147299-206817 GCF_001853355.1 Bactrocera latifrons | reverse complement strand
TGCTCAACGTCAGCTTACACAGCCGTATAAGTTTTGCAGGGATACGAAATTCAGACATCGCGGCATAAAGGCATGCTCCTTTTCGTGCTGTCGAAAGCAGCTTGGAAATCGTCGAAGAGGTGGTGAGTGTCGATTCTCCTTTCACGGGTCTTTTCCAAGATTTAGCGCATGGTGAATATTTGGTCGGTTGTTGATTTTCCAGGTCTAAAGCCACACTGTTAAGGTCCAATCAGTTTGTTGACGGTGGGCTTTAATTTTTCACACAATACGCTCGATAGAACCTTATATGCAATGTTGGGGAGGCTTATCCCACGGTAGTTGRCGCAGATTGTGGGGTCTCCTTTTTTGTGGATTGGACATAGCACACTTGAATTCCATTGTTGTTGTTGTTGTAACGGCATAATTCTGCCGAGTTGACAGTCCTTGGCCGGATTATAATCCGGATCCGTTCCGGTTTTCCTAGACCCGACTGTCGTGGGAACGGCTTAAATTCCAATCGTTGGGCATGCTTTTGCATGCTCCTTATCAGTCCCTCGCCGCCGTGTTTGAATAGCTCGGCCGGCAATCCATCGGCCCCCACCGCTTTGTTGTTCTTCAGGCGGGTAATTGGTATTCGAACTTCTTCCTGGTTGGGCAATGGAACGTCTGCTCCAACGTCATCGATTGGGGAATCGGGTTCGCCGTCTTCTGGCGTTGTGCGTTCTACAAGAGTGTGCTCCGGTCTTGAAACCTTCTGTAAGCCGCCGCATTTTTTCGTAGAGTTTTCGAGCATTACCCCTGTTGGTCAGCTTATCAAGCTCTTCGTACTCTTTTCTGTCTGCAAAGGCGTCTCGCTTCCCTCTTCAACTCTCGGTATATATTCCATCCCGCACGTGTTGTGGTCGATCGTAACGTTGCGAGGTAGGCAGCCTGTTTTCTCACCGCTGCGACAAGGCACTCCTCGTCGTACCAGCTGTTCTTTTGCACTTTCCGAAAACCAATGGTTTCTGTTGCAGCTGTACGTAAGGCGTTTGAAATGCCGTCCTACAGTTCCTACAGTTGAAGAGTGCGCTCAGAGAGCAGGAGTGCAAGCCGAGTGGAAAATCGTTCGGCTGTCTGTTGTGATTGCAGCTTCTCGACGTCGAACCTTCCTTGTGTTTGATGGCGTGCGTTTTTTGCTGCACAGAGGCGCGTGCGAATCTTAGCTGCAACAAGATAGCGGTCCGAGTCGGTGCTAGGACCTCGGAGCGCACGCACATCTAAAAGACTGGAGACGTGTCTTCCGTCTATCACAACATGATCGATCTGGTTGGTGGTGTTTCGATCCGGAGACAGTATCTAGTACTATAGATAACCATATTTCGGGCTCCGGCAAAGTCGATCAGCCTCAACCCATTTGGGGATGTTTCCTCGTGAAGGCTGAATTTACCGATCATAGTGCCGAAGATACCTTCTTTGCCCACCCTGGCGTTAAAGTCGCCAAGAACGATTTTGACATCGTGGCTTGGACAACTCTCATAAGTGCGTTCCAAGCACTCATAAAAGGCATCTTTCACGTCGTCCTTCTCTTCCGACGGGGCGTGGGCGCAAATCAGCGATATGTTGAAGAATCTCGCTTTGATGCGGATTGTGGCTAGACGAGTGAATGATAGTACTCGGCGACGGAGTCCCCCTCCCACCACGAATCTCACACCAAACTTGCGCTCCTTTCAGGGCCCCTGTAGTAAATGCCACAAGGACCTCCTCGTCTCTGTCCTTGTCCCATCCATCGCATTTATTGGACGGCGGTGATGTCAGCCTTTATTTTCACGAGGACAGCAATCAGCTGGGCAGCGGCACCTTCCCAATTAAGGGACCGGACATTCCAGGTGCATGCCCTCAAATCATAGTCCTTAATTCGTTTGCCATGGTCGTCATTAAGAGGGGGCTCACACATCAGAGGCTTGTTGTTTCCTTTCATGGGGGTGGGTTTTTTACGTGGCGGGTCCCAAACCCAGCACATAACCCGATCTAGGGGATAGTTCGCCTCTCACTTTAGCTCGCCATCAACCGGATGTTCTTAGGCTACCCAGAGAACACTTAGTCAAAGACCGGAAGTCGTGAGCTGCTTGAGTCATATGTAAAAGAATCGTTTCTGGCCACTCCCAAGTGAATGGCGATCAGAGAACTTTCCTCACGTGCGTGAACTTCTGCACATGACTCATCCTCCATATAAAAGATTAGTAATTAATAAATTTGGATATTTGGCGCATGGAATTTGTCGCCAAATGTTGGCTGATGTTTTCAGAGTAGGAGTATCGACTATTGGCAAATCATATTAAAAATATGTGCTGTTCCAGTATATACATATGTACATATTTGGAATAATCAAATGAAAAAGAATAATTTCACCTCTACATATGTACAATCAATATTTTAGTATATTATTGGCAGATGGTGACATAGTGGCTTATGGAGGCCAAAGTAGTGGTGGAGTTTTAAAAGTCAGTGGTTTCGGAAAAAGAATTTGAAGTGGAACTTTTGAATGTCTTTCATGCAAATGGCAATCAAACGGTAAAAGCAGCAGTAGTTTTGTGAAATTTAATAACTCTGCTTTCTATTATCCCACTAACTTTGTGACCACGTAAATGAAAGTAATAGCACGGCAGTAGAGACAACTTGTTGATCCTGCCCTTACCTTAAAATCTGGTATTGTCAAGCACTAATGCATAACGAAGATCGTTTAATATCCGACATTTTCTAAAGGATTGCATTTGCTGTAATAAAAAATTAGCATTTACTTAAATGTACTTTAATCTATTCTTATTAAATAAAAAGATGGTTACAAAAATTTTATGCAATTCTTGTCTTTAAAAATTTATGATATGCTTGAGAAATTTTAAGTTAAGTAATCATGCAGCTATCTAAATAAGCAACTGTGTCCATAAGAAGTGTTTATTTAATCCTTTGACAGATGCCGCTTGGAGTCTGTCGCGCCCTATGTGTTCAGCACTTAAAGATTTCAGGAAATATAATATAAAACCTACTGATTTTGATTGGATATAAGGGTTTCTTGGATTTTAGTCAAAATAAGTTTTCCTCCATAATATTTTAAATAAACAAATATATAGGGGTTTTGGGAAGGTAAGTTTGGCTTTTAGTATGTTGCTTTCGTACAATATAAAAGTAAAAAACCCAAAAACTTTAACCGTTTTAGGTGTTACAGACAACCAAGAGAGTGTAGAGTATACTAGTTTCGTTCACCTAACATGTTGCAAGAGTATAAGGTCTTCTTCGAAACTAAAAGTATTATATTTGATGTCCAGCACTCGTTTTGTTGAGATAATTTACCTCTATGTATCGAATAACGTAAACATTTTCGGTAGGTTTTTAGGTATAAAAGCTCTCATTGTTTTTTTCTTTAGGCCAGATGTGCTGCGACCTTCATGACCTTGAAGAAATCCTACGGACTATCGAACTCTAACCGATACGTACTATTCTTAGGACGATGGTTTTTGTATTTGGTTACAATTTGGACTGGTAGCCGTGGTGTTCCGCCACTTTAGTATGTAGACGTGACACTGTACAGATAGGGTTGGAGAGTTAATGTCAAGTATGCCTCGGTTCTGAATGCTCTGCTTCATAAGGGCGTTCGTCAACCCTTGCCTCATCATTGAGACAACCTTGGCCATGAATGTCGACTACGTTTCCGAGAGGTAGATAGCGGCTCTGACTGGGGACATTTATAGCATGGACACTAATATTTACCAACAAGAACGCTAGACAAAGTAGTTCGGAATCGACCTCTTCAAAAAGAGACGTAGAGTCGGGCGGGCGGGAAGACGGCAGCGAAAAGCTGAAATCTGGTCGTCAATTCAGTTCAAAGTAGGAGTTACGAGCGTTTCTCGCTCACATTTGTGGAAAAATAAAAATAAAAAAAACAAAATATTTCCTTCTCAAGTTGAATAGAAATTAGTTGAATTATGTTAAGGTGATCAGCGTTAATAAGATCCCTTAAAATGGAGAAAATTTTATAACTTAGTTGTTTTCTGGGGAGTAATTCTTCAAACTGAATTTGGAGTATATCAAATTTCACAAAAAAAAAAAACAAAAAAAAAAAAAAAACAGCTTCCATAGAGCGATATCGACTTTCCTACAGATTAATAATCTTTTTAAATTTTTGTTTTAGATCAAAATTACGGCCACAATCGTGGACAAAAGTACAGACAATTTATTTAACTATTATACACCCAATAAATAAACATAAAAAAATCATTTTGTAGTAGTATTGTAAGGAATATGATTGAAATGAGCCAGAATTCAATAATAATTCAATTATGTTATGAGTACATCATTCTCAAAATAAATTTTTGTGTTGTCAAAAATACAATAATAAAAATAAAATTCGCGTCAAAATTGTTTGTGGACATAAAACTGCAAATATGTCTTTTGATTTTAATTACAAATTCTGGGTTGGCACAAAAAAGGATATTGAAGACATTATAAAAAGGCAAAATATATTAAAAAGAAAAGAGCCAATATCCAATCCGTTGATTACATATAGAATATTTTCGGAACTATATGTATTATACGTCGAATTGGTCAACAAACTGAGCTATGTTTATAACTATACGTTTCAAGTTCAAAAGCGTAAAGTGATTAGACCATTAGTCGAAGCTGCCGTTCGACGTTTAATGGAATTAAAAACAGAGCTAAAGAATTTGGAATTAAGTGAATATGTTTACACAGACAAAGCCTTAATTGCACGAAAGCTCAATCCTTATGATTTGGTTATATGGCGTTCTCCGCAATTTTTATATCGTCGTCCACCTGAACTACAAAACATACTGTATGAGAATAGAATTTTTATGAATGAAGAAGAGAAAACTGATGCCGATAACAAGGACAAATTAATTTTGAGCGAGGCAGTCAAGCTGATACAAGCCCATGAAAGGGCTAGAAGCGCCCGTGTTTATAAGTCCGCCATCAAATATGATAAAAGAAATCTCAAAGTGTTTCAACGGAGAAAAGTTCATTACACATTTACTTATAAACCCGATCAACCAATGAGTATACCAGTGAAAAGAACAATGTTCAATGCGGACTTTGTAAAACCAAATGAACACTGCAAGTATTTAGTAGGAGCAGATAAAATTGAGCGAAAATCGAAAGACGGTAAGTAACTAGGAATGGTAGTAATACTTTTTATTATTATTAAGCCTTGTAAATGCATATATAATTGTAGAGATCGACGAAGATGAACTTAATAGAATTCGTAACGAAGCAGCATTAAAGATTCAGTTAGCATGGAGGGCTCATAAAAGTCAAAAAATACTTAAGAAAAGGCATATTTTTAAACAAACATTGTACGGTATGAGAACGAAAAGGAGGTTAATTAATCCAAACCAGTATATTGATTCTGTTATGGAAACATACAGAAATGAAAAGTTGAAGATAAAACTGGATGAAGATTTCATTCGATTGATGACTGATGAGCGAACCAGGTTGTTGCAAGAAAGGTCGCCATGGATAATGGAAGACATATCCGATCATATACGTGCATGGTTCAAGGAATTGTAAGATTAGCATTACAATATTATATTATTAGGTAGTCATTTTCTAAAGATCTACAATTGCAGTTACGATAAAGTGGGAGATTTTCATCCATATCCGGATGCGCTAAAATCTGGAACTGTTTTAGTTTTGATCGATGAAACATTTTCTCCAGAGGAGTTTAAAGAAAAGTTGAACGAAATGAATTTGTCCAAAGAAGAAAAGAAAAAAAGAGCAGAGAAAGCAAAACAACAAAGGAAGAAAGAAAAGGACAAAATAAGAAAAGAAAAAATAAAAGAGGCTAAGCGGAGGAAAAAGATGAAGGAACATGGCATTTATGACATAGCGTATGATATGAAGACTAATAAAAATATATGTAAGTTAATGTATTAATTAACTACTTCATATCTAAATTCTGTCTCATTAAATTATGAACTATGGGGAAATCACAACCCTATGCTCCTACTAACAGATTATTTTAATTTTATTCATCTAACGGTACTCTTGTGCGTACCTTTTCAATCAATCCCACAGCTAAAACTAATCGAAATAGATGTGAAGTTATATAATCAGAATATTCAGATGATTTCCAGTCCACAAAACTCTGTTCTTCGACAAAGTTTTGTGGTTTAGCCACAAATTATATTTAACCTAAAAACTTCAATTTGGACAGGAGTGGTTTAATAATGTCTCCTAAGTTTGGTTCAAAACAGCATAAGAGAAAACATTCGCTATTTTATGATATAACATTTGTCTGGACAAAATCAGATAACTACCACGAACATCTTCCATAAATCGGTTATAATAGAATCTAACCTACGCAATATGATAAAAGCTATATGTTTGGCTTAAACGGCAAAATCGATTAATCGATCGGGGATACATGGGTTTCCTCGGGTAAAAACAGCATTTTTTCAACAATTTTCTCATATACGAAATTAAGTGTTTTATTAGAAAATATTATTGTTACAAACATACACAATTAACAAAGAAATTCTGAAATTTTTGGAAAAAAAATTGTACACGCCCATTGCGACGCCAATTCCGCGTTGGCAGGATAACTCCTTACAGAACGTGTACGTGTTTTCGCATAAACCTTAACTTAAAACTTGGACGAAGCAAAAAAAAAAAAAACAACTGAAATTTGGATTTTTGGCAGACATTTTTTATAAAAAGATTAAAATTTCACAGAAAATTTGGCGATATTTTTGTTATCTTAGAAAAAATCTTTCGTCGAAGTCTTTAAGAATTTTATCTCAACGACCTGCGTAAAATTACATGAAGATCGGTTGAGTAGTTTTCGCGAAATCTTACCAACCAACTTTAAAAAAACTAAGTTTTGAGAAAAAGACATTTAAACACGGGACACTTAGCCTAGCTAGCCCCGAGCGCACAAGTTCTCCAGGCAGTATCTCCGAAATTATTACTCGGATCAACATGAAAATTTAGTACAATATTCTAGACGTGTTGCAAAATTTAATAAGACTTAGGAAGGTGGACAGTTTTTTATGGTTTTTCAACCCATGTAGTGTATACACATCTGTGATTCTTCGAACGTGTTTATTGTGTGCCATTAATTAGATATTACCTCTTTTTCGAGTTAAATAAACCCTTGATGTTACATAATAACGCCGGTCCTTGATTTAGGGATAGCCAAAGAGATAGATATTGTCATATCATACGAAATAACGTTTTTATTTGTAATTATTCTTTTGTCACTAGTATAATGTGTCGTAAAAGGTATAGCAAACCTCTTAATTGGTAAACATTTTAAAAAGGAGACTATATACTATTCTTTTGCAGTAAATATTGAGAAAACTATAAAGCAGTACTCTATTGACTGGAGGATGATTGATGAATATCTCAATAAAAATCATGAAGCAATAAAGGATTGGGTAACGGAAGGAGAACTTGCAATTATACATAGAGAGCTAAGAGCATTGGTGGATGAATATATGCGGTAATCAAATTATTTCTATTATTATTTTTCCTTATTCTGGGGCACTTTTATCATACATTTCCTTCAGTAAATAAGATATCTAATTAAGTGAACGTATTATGTGGACATACTATAGTTTGGTACTGAAAAGTGATGAAATCGGTAAATAAATTACCACAGTCCCCATATGTATGACAATTAATATAAGAGAAATAAAAATCCGACTGAATGTAGACTGGTATTACTTTTGACACACATCACTGCACCTAGACTCTATAAAAAGTACATATTAATCGATTTATTCCACTATTTCGAAGCAATTATGAAGTATAAAATTATGTTACGAGGTTGGTCATTTATAGGTAACTAATGGTGGTGTAGGGAAGTATAAGTTAGTTAGGTAATAATATGAATCAGTAACATTTTTTTAATACCGTGATATTTATTTTAAGTAATAATTATAATTTTCTTAAATTTAGATTGGAATATGAAATACTTCGAAAAGCTCTTTGCATGGACCTAAATAAAAAATATAAACCTCAAAGACACAAAAAAGCTAAATCTAAAAAAAAGAAGAAGAAAAAGAAAAAGGTTAAAGACATGACTGCTGATCGTACACTTGAGTCATTGTATGAGGAGTTGAAAGCAGAAGGCATAATAGAAAAATGCGAGAAGAAGACATTCGAGTCTTTTATTTCGGACTTCAACTTTGTTGCAGATGACACTCGAGACGAAGATCATTTGACGTAAGTTTGTACTTTTTATCAAATAAATAAGTTAAATAAGTGTATGTTAATAGTAATATAGCCTGGAGAGCCGAGGGGCATGCTAACGTCTCCAAATGTTTGCCTTTCATCGGCCTTTTCAGTCTGGAGGGCCACATCTGAGCTGTAGGGCGGAGTTGGGAGCCGGCCTTGGTTAGGTAGCTGTTCACAAGAAAGGCGGTGTGAGACGGGGCGTTGACGTGGTGCAACTTCAAATCGGGTGCGATGTCTTGTCGGACCCGATTGATCCTTTATTCTCTGCTCTAACGAACACTACATTTTCGGCTTGCACCACTCACAGAAACACGGCACGCGAAAATGTTTGTCCTGACTCTCTAGGTGCTCGGAGTTAACTGACCAATATTTTCGTTCGTTAGCTAGGAACGCCCTCTACCGATCGTCGGTACGTCGTCCGCTGGCTCCAAAGTAGAGTCGCTGCGGAAGAAAATCAATCCTATTACTTTCCGAACAATCCCTGTATGCCACTGCTCCTCCAATCGTCAAAACCATTTACTAACTCGAGTTTTGGGTCTTTAGCGCTGTTTCAACGATTTTCATCTATCTTCTAAATGACGGCCATTTAAGGTTCTCTTTATAGGATGACATGTGAAAAACGTACCCGGAAATTCTAAATAAAACGCAAAATATTTAATTATTATCATGAGCACTTTTGGGATGAACTTCAGCCCCTTCAGCGAAAATATATTCTAAGGAGCGGAAATTTCAGTTAGAGGAATAAAATTTGGTGAATACGATGGTGAAATGAAATTTGAAAAATGTTCCCCAAAATCATTCGAACGGACTCTCAAGAGATGTCGAGCTTTCTTGCCATCTCAAGTCTTGTCTAATGATTTTCCAGCACCATATCCTTCACTTTTTTAATATTTCCATCAGTCGAAGAGGTCGAAGAACGATCTCTCGACCGTCTTTGAAGGCTTTGTACCATTTCTAGGCTTGAGCTCTTGATAAAACACAAGAAAACCTGACGTACATTTTTTATTCTCATATTATTGTTTAGTGATCCTAGTAAATTCAAAATTTTATATAACTTTGCATGTGACGAAAAAAGTTAAAATTTTGCTTAGTACTGTAATAATGGATTTTTAAATACGTGTAGACCGATAGGGACAGCAAACGACGCCATATTTTTCCCTTTTGAGGTTTGGCATTTCATCGAGCCGAAATTATTAAAATTTACTACCGAAATTCGAAATCAGTGCCCTCAACAATGTTATATTTCATAAACTAACAACTTTATAATTCACACATTTGTTACAAATTTTAATATAAAATTGTTAAAATACAAAATTTATCATTTTATGTTGATTTTCTAAGAAGACCGATCTACAAAAAATACTGTGTTGAAAAATGTACTATAATTAAATTTAATGAACATACATATACATATGTTCCTTATTATTTTGTATATAAAACTGCCTTAATTAACGATCTCTTATTTGTTGTCTATATTTCCAGCACATTGGGACCGGCTAAAGGCGATATTAAAATGGTTGTTCAAGAATGCATGCTTGGATTGGGAGAATTTACTGTAGATAAACCGAAATCTCTTTGTATAGCGGGACCCTTGAATAATGGAAAGAAGTTGCTTTCTCAAATTATTGCTTTTGAAATAGGTAAAGTAGGTCGCAGGTATAGTATTTAACTTCATTGAAACTGAAACTATATTCGTATATCTATGTGTCTTCGATTATGAAATACCACATAGGTATGTACCAGAGCCCCCATATACCTAATGCAATGTTTTGTGTCACTCGGGTTGACTTATTTTTTTATATCTGTCAAAAGTCGTGATTTTTATGAATATTAAGTGGGCATATTTCTGGACCACTGTGGTTTAAGGTGAAAAATTATGTAAGGTGGTGTAGACATTCATAATTTCTATGGTATGAACTTCTCAAATATGAGTGTATAAATATTTAGATATTTTAGATATGTATGTAAGTATTTTAATGACATTAAGTGAACATGTTCTCTTAGAAATTATGTGATTTAATGCGAACAACCATACAACCAACTTAATTAGTTGGCTGAGTTTGTTTCACTATTGCATATGTATACATACATACACAGATTTTTGTCATTCGAAATTATAACTTACTGACGTCGGTAATGCTTTCAAGCGCAATAAAATTTTTAGTATGAATCCATTCGAACGAACGATGTATCGATTCGATAACATAACGATCGCTTCAAACAAGCTTTTTCCTTGTTTATTTATACACATATATATGTGTGTATTGTATCTCAAAATGCCATATGTATGTATATTCATTTACCAATTTCCAAAGATGCTGTTTTTATGAACCTCAGTCCTGAAAAAACACAAGCTTATAGTAATGAAGACTTGAACTATTTGATGCACGTGGTTATGAAAGTTGCAAAAGCGTTCCAACCAGCGATAATATTTATACAGGACGTGCACAGAGTGTATTGGAAAAGGATTCCTAAAGAGCAAGAGTATTTGAATCCTCGGCTGCTTCAAAAAGTTATCAGCACGAAAATTTTAAAAGCAATCAAAAAAGAAGATAAAATAATGCTTTTGGGCACAACGGACGCTCCATGGTCAGCAAAACCAAAAATGAGACGTGTGTTTCAAAAGTCGCTATTGATTCCCAGATGTGATTATGGTACCAGCTTCCTGCTTTGGCTAGAAGTTCTGGCAAATTATGCTGGTGATGATTCTGTCGATGATTACGTTTACTCTGCATTAGCTAAGGTGTTTAAAAACTATAACTCCGGTGATGTCACGGATAATATTGCAGACACTTTAGATGTGCGCCGCCGTATGAAACTGAAATCGAAACCTTTAAGTCCTTTCGAGTTTTTAACAAATTTCATTGGCGCAAATCCACCAATATTTCCTCCAGAAGAGAAGGTAATTAGTAAATTGTCGTAGTAGATCTCATTTAGTTTGAACTGATGTTTGTATAGAACACACTAGTTATATTCTAATTAATTGAACATTTATTTGTTTTAGCTAATGGAAAAGTTTCAGAAATGGTACCAGAAAGCAAACAAACTTAGTATAGCAAGAAGAAAGTTCTTCAAGAAAAAGGAAGAGAAAAATAAGAAGAAAAAGTAATCTTATTGCATTTAAGCTTTCAAGATAATACTATACGAATACGAGAAATATTTAATATATCTTTAGACGCCAAAATTAATACACAAATCAAAAAGTGGGTAATTGACCGAAGATACTGCAATAGATAAATAATTTTCGGTTAAAAGAAATTTGATTTGTTCTATCTAAACTTATTAATTATGTATATGAAGAAGCGAATAAAACAGTGTTATGATGTGGGCAACGTTCTCAGCGGATGGATAGGTTAAGACTTGTATCATATGTATGTATATATGTATATGCGCCTTAGCCGTGGCTTCTAGATAATCAAATTCTTCTTCGTGAATGATCAAACTGTAATCTCTGTTGAAATCATTGGGGATTGTTGGGAACATAATAAAACAACTATCTTAATTAAAAAACGATATCCTGTTAAATTTATATTTGAGTTTTAGTGTGTTTACACGAATTTATTATATAAAACAATTGTTTTTAAATATACAGAACAGTAAAGAGTAAAAAGTCTGTTTTAATAATTTATTTTCAATTTCTGGTAACACATTTTTTCAAACATTTTAAAAATTAAACCATTTCGCAGAATTTTGAAGTTTTTTCAGTGACGTTATTTTGTGGTTTGGGATGAAAAGCAATCTGAAGATATTCAAGTGCTACCATTTTATCCAGAAAAAACAACGGTTTAGTGTGGTTGGTGGGGCGGTCCATATTTCTTGAAAAAAAGATGCCGTTGAAAACATTCGTCAATGACAACCACTATAATGCGCTACTTCCCATATATGGTATCAATCAATAGATTTATTGAAGGAACACTTTGGTCAGCAGATAATTTCACGTTTTGTGCCGGCCAATTGGCCACCAAGATCGTGTGATATCAGATCGTTAGACTAAGGTCTAAAGTCTATGCGTAATCCCGCTTCGTTTCAGGTCTTGGTGCAAAACATCACGCTTGTCATTCGCCAGTTCCTAGTCGAAATGCTCGAACGAGTCATCGAAAATTGAACTCAACGGTTGGGCCATCTGAGACGTAGCTGCGGTTAACTTTTGAAAGAGATAATCTTCAAAAAATAAAGTCCAAAGAATGTTCTTTCGAATGATAATTCTTCATTAAATTTGAAGTTTCTGTATTTTTTATTTAAAATGTACAGATATGAGCATACCTTTACCATGCTTCATACAATGTCCTGTAATAAACATACAGTCATTGACCGAGAAATAGCGCACTTTGAAAAAAAAAAAAAAACAATTCAATTATTGGGTTTGACATATGTACGGATATGTATCAAATATGTACATGCATCGCAATAATTTCCTTACTTATGACGATAAGCTGATGCCGTTATCATCCTTAATTTATTTGCTGTTACTCCTTTCAATAGCATTCTAACGAAAGTTGATTTAATTAATTGTACAAATATAATATAATATAAAATAAAATTAAAATGTTCCCAAAATGGGTAGAAATTTACATCGGACTTTATAGAAAAGGTGCACAAAAAAGGCTTTCTTCCAACAGATTGCCAAAATTATGGATTGTTCAAGAAAAATGGTTATAACGCCAACATTTTGTTAAAAGTGATCCTAATTTGTTAAAAAATTTCAAAACAACGGAATATGTTGATAGAGCCGTCGTCAGAAAGAGCAAGGTTGATCCTTTTAAATCTTTCTGAGAGACTAAGGCATAAAGAAATGAAGTGTTTGGGTTTAGCGTATCCATTAGACTCAAACCATTGCTGTCAAAAGAAAGCATAAGAGCACTACTGAACTTTGAAAAAGAACATTTAGAAAAAGTGAAAATTTTAGAAAAAGAGTACTTTATAGCGATGAAACAAAGGTGAATTGTATTGGATCCGAAGGCAAACCATTTGTCCATCGCCCCAAATGTCAGGCATATAACTTCAGATACATCACAAAAACCGTTAAGCATGGCGCTAGTAGGGTGATGACCTGGGGATCGTTTTCCTGCTACAGCGTTGGACCGTTGGTGAGAATAGATGGTAGAATAGACTACTTTTCCTACCTCAAGCTTCTCAAAAATACTATGGCATCTTCAGCGTTCGAATCCATGCCAGTAAATTGATGTTTTATGCATGATGCAAAGAACACTGCTAAAAATGTGAAAATTGGCTCACGACAGAAATTATTAACGTCCAGAGCGCAAAGTACCGATGCAAACTTTCATCTTCTTTATTGGCGTAGACACCATTTACGCGGTTAGAGCGCGCCAATCGTTCTTCCTTCCCGCTGTTTGGCGCCAATTAGAGATTCCAAGCATAGCTAAGGTGTTCTCCACCTGATCGCTTCCCCCGGCGGATAGAGCGTTGAATACTTTCAGGAAGTGCTGAAGTGCTTTCGTCCATTTGAACCGACCGCTGTCTCTTACTTCGCTCAACTAAGGCAATGCCGTCGTATATCTGCTACAGTTCATCGTTCCGTCGACTGCGGTATTCGCCGTTGTCAATGCGCAAAGGACTATAAATCGTCCGCAGAACCTTTCTCTCGAAAACTCGTAACGTCAACTCATCAGATGTTGTCATCGTCTATGCCTCCATGCACCATACAGCATTACTGGAATTATTAGTGACTTATAGAATTTTGTGTTTGTTCCTCGAGAGAGGACTTCACTTCTCAATTGCCTACTCAGTCCGTAATAGCATATGTTGGCAAGAAATTATCTACGACTTCGATGTTATGACTGTCAACAGTGTCGGGGAAAGAGTATCGACACACACCCCCTTCGTCGTTTTCAAAGCTGCTTTTGACAGCCTTTTGGGCTGCATTTACCTTTTCGTTCATGTTAGGTTCTATGTATTGAGTCTTCCTTTTGTGCATTGAGTAGAGCGCACTTAAATTCCAATCGTTAGGCATGCCTTCATCCGACCATATTCTAAAAAAAAAATTTATATATGTTCCTTATCATTTAATAGTCTCCGTGTTTGAATAGCTCGGCCACCGCCGCTTTGCTGTTCTTCCGCAACTACCCGATGCAAAACACATTGGGAATTTATGGAGCGATTTTAAGCTGCAGGTTGCTAAGCAAAAAATCAAAATTGCTGAAAAACTTTGAACTAGAATCGAATGCCAAGCAGTTTTGAAAAATTGTGGACACACTACAAAGTATTAACTAATAACGGAATTCTGTAATCAGTCTAGAGTCTCTATTTGAGACATTTTGTGGTAAAATCTCAATTTGTGACTAGTTACTATTCACTAAATAGTCTCTAGCTTTAGTCTCAAAATATTGCCTCAAATTTGAGACCTGGTAGTTAGCAAGTCACAAAACCAAAAAGAACTCGTGTCTGCCATTTCGAATATACTGAATAGAGATCATCATAGATATTAATCGATTGCATATTTTGTAAGCAACTCAAACACGAAAAGGTTAAAAATAAATAAATTTTACATAAATTACGTTAATATTATGAAACAAAGTGAACATATATTTATGTTTTTACTGATAATTATRTTTTTTGACTATGTTATAGAAAATTTAATATTTGTTATCGACATATTTATTTCCATTCAAGTATAAAAACATCTCTGAATAATGAAATGTAATAGAGTTTGTGACTATCACTTACAGAATAGCAAAATCGTCTCAAGTCTCAAAAATTGTCTCTGTCAAATTTAGAGACTTGATACTGTATCACAGTTCAGAATCGCATGGTAAATTAAATTAAATTTTCGTAATTTCTACAGAAGCGGGCTACTGTGCTATTTCTATGTCCAGACCAAAATACACAATTGGAACTTGAATAATTGAAAAGAACTATTAAAAACATATTTTTAACTTACTTCTGCCTTAATTTATGTATATTAATAATAAAAATCGTTTGTGTTCCCTGTCCATCACTGTACATAAAAATTGCGAATTCGTTTGGAAAACATTTAATATATTTATTTTTTGTAAAATGTAATTGAAGATAAATTAAATCTAAAAAATTACTTATAGATCACTATGGCTAAGTATATATGTATGTATTAATTTGGAAAAAGTAGCAATATCGGCTAGTGCTCCAAATGTAATCTCTTATGCAATAACACATACATTTAGTACGATATACATTCTTTATTTTTACTACTTATCAAACTAGTTGAAAACTTTTAATTTAGAATTTAGCTATGCATTCACATGGACATACCTATAGTTTAAAGCATTTTCACTAATGTGCTTAGTTAAAAATATATATATATGTACAGTACATATGTATGATATTATATATGATACTTGATAAAGGTCGGTTTTTTCTCTGACTTATATCAGACCCAAACACACATCTATAGATATACATATGTATGTATGTATGTAAGTATAGTACACAAATGTGACGAATTAAAAGCATAGAATAAATTTGATTGCCATTCTAATTTCAATACTAAATTTAAGTTTTAAATTAAATACATTACAGATACATATCGATAGTGATTTTTGTTACAAAAAAATGTTTTATTTGTATTGTTTTAATTTTTGTTCGTTGTTTAAATTATTACAAATTTTATTTTGTGGTATTAATTCAAATACATAACTGTGCCATTTCTCGTTTGTTGTTTAAAGAATATGTGTGTTTAGCATATAAGTGGACGGGCAAGAGCTAGAGAAATCGCAAGAGAGCTCGACATCTCTCGCGAGTTCGTTCGAATGATTTTGGTAGATATTTTGGGTATGAAATGCCTTCTAGCTCGACTCGTTCTGATAAATGAGGTTTTGGTCATGAGTTTGACAAGCAATCAAATAAAAAATCATCGACATGGAACCCGTTTTCAGTCGATCGAAGAGATAAAACAAAATTCGTTGAAGGCCATCGCAAAAAGTGCTTATGAATTATGAAGAGTTTTGAGGGCTGGAAAAATCATTGCCATAAGTGTACAATATTACTTCTTGTAAGGGTTACATTGAAGGCGACAAAATAAATGTTGATGAATAATTAAAAAGTGTGCATTTTATTTATAATTTCCGGATACTTATTTGTCATGATATATTTTTTACCATCGGACCTTCGGACGTCAAGAAAAAAATGGCTTACCCACTTTAAAGAAAGTAGATATTTTATCGTTAGAGTTTTTTTCCGATATCACGTCAAAATAAAGGTGAAAGAATAAATAATTTAAACCAAAACAATGTCTTTGGATCATAAAAGTGTAAGTTCGCCCCTTTTTTCAACTTGGTTATCTAAATTTTTCACATAAATTCAAAGCTATGTGGAAAGGTATTGAAACGAAAGTTGTAGCTCTGTTTCTTAACTAAAATTTTGCCTTATACATTTTTTTAAGGGACTCGTAATTTTGCCGAAACTCGAGATAACCCTTAAAAATTCAATTTAGATCGCCCGTAAATTATTTTTCCTCAATTTTTGTTACTTTATAATTTAGAATTTTTTTAAACTAAAGCAAGTTTCTCATGGTTACTCTTTGTTACATTTTCTCACAAATTAAATATCTTCAGTAAATTCATTTGTTTTTGCAAATTTACATATCACCTCAAATCCAAATAAACGTAACATCGTAAAACGTATTAGAAGCTATACACATTGAAACAAAATTTTGAGTTTTGGTTATAAAGTGGTTATATATTGGTTATATCTGATAGCGGAAGCTTACAATTTTATTCATACACATATACTCGTATAATAAGATATAGTAAAATGTAAGCAAGAAAAAGATCAAGTTTTTGTTTTTGATGATACGTTGTTTTGTATTTTAGGTGACGATATGTTTGGATTTTGTGCTAAAGTGAACTAATGAATTGTGTTTAAATCTCAAGACTGTCCCTGAACTATTTTTAATAAATTCGATTATTAAGAAAAGTTTATATAAATTCGAAAACATATACTAAACCACTTTACAAACAAGGAAAATGTTTCTCTAATTGTTATAACTGTGAAATAGAATTTTTTATATGGTGTTTTTATTTCTGTTTGTTTGTCATTAATTCCTTTGTTTTTATTTTATTTTTTACATTCTTATATTCATATATGTACAAATCTTATTTCCAGGGGATTATGAAATAGTTTTATTTATAAACTCTGCCATTTTTTGGCAACAAAATTATTGTATTTAATAATTTAATTGATTAATAATTAACCTGTCAGATATATTATTTTTGATTCGTAAGGGCAGACACTAATCTCCATTGAATTTTAAATACTGGCATATTGTTCTATAATACATAAATGCGTTAAAAAGGAGGTTTAAATTGAGTGACTCTCATTAGACGGATTTAAAATATTATTGGAAAAGAATACTATGTACAAATAAAGAATGCTTTTTTGAGACTTTTGGTTTTCAAAAAGAAAGCTTTAAATAAAGACAAGAATCGAGCGTCAAAGATCGACCCAATTTTCGACCACTTTTTGCAGTCTTTTTGAAGTCAATCGTCTCGTCCCCACAAAAAATAGTTCAGTGGTGTTGAATCGCAGCATCTTAAAGTCCACGCCACGGGGCCACTAGGCGAGGTAATGCGCTCACCAAAAGTTTACTTTAACGTGTTATAATTCAGGCTCTATAGCGTCCCCCATTGATTGTAACCATTTGGGCGGCTTAAATTTTGAAGAAATGTGGTCCAGTGATTACCTTTGCCTATAGAGTGATTTTTTGTGAAAGTAACGGCGTCTCAAAAATGGCTTGTGAATTATAACCACTCCAAATGCAATTTTTTTTATTAATGTACCTATTCAAGCAAAAGTTTTGAGCCTATTCACTGAAAATGTGACGAGCTTGATGGGTTTTCGGCTTCAGTTGTTCCACGAGTTACATTTTTCCAACAAACCAAAATTTTCCCGAAAATCGTCCATAAAGTAAATGAGCACAACTCTAATTGTTGCACGTGATGACGGTTGGAGTCAATCGGGCCTTATTCGATACTCTACAGCAGCAATACGCTTTATCCACTTGAGTACGCGTGGTGCCAAATCGATCTCTGGAACTGAGAGGTATTTATTTTGGTAATAAATTTGTATTTTTAAACGTTTAAAACGAATGGCAAATCAAACTGAGTATAAATCAAGTAACAGCTGTCACAAGGACCAACTTCGAAAAAAGTAATGGGTCGTTGAAAACGACACTGTTAAAAAACATCCGTTGTAATTAGCGTTGAAAGTTTTTTGAATTTTGTGCTTTTTGAACATGACAACAATGCAGCGTCCCTCAATATTTAAACCAGTGATAAAGGGATGCCCAATTATTCCAGGCGCCTTAAAAGTAACGTTTTTTTTACACATTTTGAATTGTAGGAAAATCAGAAAAAATACTTGTTTTTGAATATTTAAATTATTATTAATTAATTTTTATCCATTTTATATATGGAGAAAGTATTAAAATTTTTTTTTGTATGATTTCATGGTAGATTAAAACAACTTAACAACAACAACGAGTGATTTAACCTTGCAGCCCTCATTTAATATTTCAAGGCTCAGGAGCTGATTTACGCTCTCACTTCCAATGACATGAGATTTGGGTATCACTTTATTTCTCGTTTAAACCATTTACATGAGGCATTTTATTAGGGAAAGGTAAAAACGCAAGTGTTTAACTCTTCTTGTCTTGAGACGATAACTTCACCAAAGACTTAAAGTTAGACATTCAGCCAATCTAAATAAAAGTTCTGTTATATAAAACCTTAACGAATAATTCTTATTATAACTGGCGGGTATATGTACATATGTGAGGAAAATACCTTCAAAACTCTTTTTAAAAACAAACTACAGTTAATTCGTATTTCAAGGAATATTTATGCATATGTATCTRTACATACATACATATATACATAAGTATGTGTCAGAATTGTAATTATTAACAAATAGTTTATTTATAACTGCATATGCATATACATTACGAATTAATAATAAAAATAACGGCTTAATCGATATTAATAAAACTAAAATTACGCTCGATGAACTAATATTTTCTTTACTTTACTTAAACTTATACTTTATTTCGTTTAAAACGTTTTTCTTGTTGTGTTTAATAAAATAAAGCAAACCCGGCCTATCATTTCTTGTCACTATCAATTTTGTTTTTGTCCAGCGAGGAGGACACCATGCCGCCACTATTTGAAGGATATAATTTATCTAAATAGTTGAGTGATTCATTGAGAAAAGTCTGAAATGGAAGGATAGTACCATTAGTATGCTGTCATCAATCATTTATATTTTTAACGAAGTAGAAAACCGTTACCTGAAAAGCATGCAGTACGGCCATTATAGCAGGAGATCCGAACCCATGAGTAATTAAAGAGAAGTGTGTGAGGTGACGCTGCATAGAAGGTTCTAGTAAATGTTGTGATCTCGTGCCGTATTGTGTCGTGCGGTCTTGGCTAAGTACTTGCATTAGTTCCTTTGTTATCTGAATACATTACACAAAATTAAAATATTTATGTAGTACTTATAAGAATATATTTAAAAAATTTAACTCCGTAAATGGCGGTAAACAAAAACAAGAAAAAAGCTATAATATCCATTACAGGTGCATTTCTTATAGCCTTAAAGTAGAAGCCCAGAGGTTATCTAGTGACTGATGCCCAGAGCATACTGAAATTATGGAGGGAACACTTCTCCTGTCTGCTGAATAGCAGTGAAACCATAACACCAGGAGATGGTTCCCCAATCAATAACGATGGAGCTCTATTGCCCGAGCATAAGAAAGTTCGAATAGCAATTATCCATCTGAAGAATAACAAAGCGGCGAGGGCGATGGATAACCAGCCGAGATATTCAAATACGATTGCGAACGACTCCCTTATCAGGAGCATGCATCAGCTCCTTTGTAGAATATGGTTGGACGAAAGCATCCCCAACGATTGGAGTTTAGGTGTGCTCTACTATGTGATAAGCCTCCTTAATATTACATATTTCTTTTCGGTTCTGTTGAGCATACTATGTGAAAGATTAAAGCCAATCGTCAAAAAACTGGTTGGACCTTATCGGTCTAGCTTCAGGTTTGGAAAATCAGCAACTGACCACAGATTCACCATGCGTCAAAAGACCAATGAAAAGAGAATTGACTCGCCCCACCTCTTCGTCGATTTCAAAGCTGCTTTTGACAGCCGAAAAGGAGCTGCCTTTACGCCGCGATGTCTGAATTTGGTATCCCCGCAAAACTAATACGACTGTATAAACTGACGTTGAGGAATACCAAAAGCTCCGTAAAAATGGTGAAGGTCCTCTCCACAATGGCGTATTTGATACCAAACGAGGTTTTAGATAAGGGGACTTCCTATCCTGCTTTGTCAATATACTCCAAGAGGAAATAGTTCGACTCGACTTCTGAATAGAAAAGGTATAATTTCCTAATAGAGTATACAACTGCTGGCGTACGCCGATGACATCGATAGAGATTGGCCATAACAACTATGCAGTTAGTTCTGCTTTTTCCAGGTTGGACAAAGAAGCGAAGCAAATGGGTTTGGTAGTGACCAGGTTACACTTGGAATCTCCAATTGGGAAAAAATGTGGGACTACTTAGCGTATAACAGACATATGGTCGTGGCTAAAGTACATATGTACTCATGTTTGTGTATATTTTGGGTGTTACAAGCTTAGTGACAAACGGTAAAATAGCTATGGCTTATAAAAATACTACCAGAACTGAATTATGGTCAAAAGGAACTAATTGTGAGATTTCTTCTTATTATTATATACACATACATATGTTTATTAAAAATAAAATGTGTCAATATATAATTTCTCTAATTGATTTTAAATATATAATTTTATATGAAGGTCATAACAATTCATGCACTCATGTTAAAATAGATGGTTTCGGAAAACCACTATTTAATTTGCTCGGGCAGTAGGAGATACACTAATCTAACTATATGGCGCATTTTAGCCTAGGCGATTCCACTTTATTTTTATTTTTAAAAATTAAGAAAATGAAAAATTGCATACATTATTTCAAGGTGTAGTTTTACCTGCTGTGAATGAATAAGTAGTTCTTTCCTGCGATATGATTCTTGGGGTTCTGTTTGATGTCTAATGACATATTCGGCTAGCTGACGAGCTGGAAATTCAGTTTCACAAACGAAATGAAAATCTTTTGCCAGATGAGTAGCTTCGCCCTCTACTAAGGACGTGAGTAAAGTGACATTGGCAGCCTTTCGTCTTCCCGCAGGTAAATTTAAACCAATTTTTTCAAGCTTTTCCCTTAGTAGGCGTCCACCGTTCTTGCTCTTAGCTCTATAAGAGTAAAAATATAATAATATAAATAAGTGAGGAATGTTAATATTCAACCGAAATTGTTTTTATTCTCTCATTTTGTAAGTATAGAAGGAAATATTTTCCTTGGCAAAACTTTATATGGAAAAATGTTGCATGTAAATGTAAAATTCGATATATTTCTTTAACTCACCTAATATCACTAAGTTTCGTTATTAAAATTCGTTATGCGTCCGAGATATGGATCAACCTAACTAACACATATCACTTTATTCATCTACATATAATATTAAAATGATGCGCAAAAAGTGTTGCTAAGCTCATAACTCAACAACGCCTGGACCAATTTGGAATATTTTTTTTTAGATTCGTTGAAGTTCAAAGATTTTTCTTACGGTGAGAAAAATTGAAATATTCGCCGGAAAACCCTTAAAACCAGTCCTTTTCTTAAGGCTCTAGATCTTGATGAGATTTGCAGAGGTTGTTCGTTGTGAATCGGGGGRGCTTTAGAAATAAAAAACCTTATAATTTTCATGAGGAAAAGGCGAAAACTTGGGTAATTCCAAAAAGTAACTTTTTTCTATAAAATTATTTTTTGGTTTTGTTTTTCAATATTTTGATTTGTAAATTATTTGAATCGTGCAATTTCGGTCGCTTGTTTTTTATTCCGGCTATTCAAAAGAAAAATTATTGACACAAAGTGATCAATTACAGATTGAAATTTGTTACGAGGCCACGAAGAGGTTGCGCTAACCTCGGTCGGGGTTTTTTTTTGCGAGCAACGTATGACAGCCCAAGGCAAGGYAAGGCAAGAAGCACTCCCAGGTTGCGATGATATACATGCGTGCGGAATTATGGATCGCGGTCAATCAACAATCGATCATCACGATGTCATAGCACAACTTTTCAAACAACAGTTACGATGTTGGATGGTGCTGTTGGATGCTAGATGTACTCTGTTGAGTGGCAAAAGAGAGGTTTGCCGCACGTACGCATTCTTCTTTGGATGGTGATTACACAAGATCAAATTGATGAAATCATTTCTGTGGAAATTCTTGATGCAGAGAAAGATCCAGTATTATACAAAGTGATGAAAACCAATATGGTTCATGGACCTTGAGGACACCACAATCCGACTTCGGTTTGTATGTCTGACAATAAATGCATGAAACACTATCCACGTGGTTTTTGTACGGAAACGCAAACTGGAAATGATGGAAACCCCTCTATCGGTATAGCTCATCAGACGACAATGGTAGAACATTTAACATTCAACTTAGAGGAGTGAATATCGTTAATATAATAACACATGGATCTTGCCATATTCGCCCCTGTTGTCTAATTCACATTCAACATTCTTGTCAATGTTGAATATTGCAGTGAAATCAATCAAATACATCACCAAAGAAAGCAACATGGCGTTTATTGGCCTTGGACGAGATGAGATCAGCAAGTGTCAAACTGCAATAAAGCGCTTTGTAGGATATTTACTTTTGCAATTCATAAACGTTTTCCGACTGTTTTGCGTCTCGCAGTTCATTTGGAGAATGGCCGGAGAGTTTATTTCAACCCAGGGAATACATTACGGAATGTGGAAACAACATGCTGCTGGCAATAAAGTTGATATTGACGAGTTTTTTTTCAACTTTCGTCAGTGATTCGTTGCGAGGACATTACTCTATTCGAAAATGCCTTGATATTACACATGGAATGCATCTTCGATGAAATAGTTACGCAGAAAAAAGGGCAACAAGTAGATTGACATCCAGGTGTGTTCTCAACTAATACCTTGGGACGAATTTACAAAATTCACCCAAAAAATGACGATTGCTTCTACCTTCGGTTGCTATTGATAAATGTACGTTGATTTCATGTGTGTCATTGCGTACTGTGAATGGTACGGTCTGTGATACTTTTTGCGAAGCAAGCCAGCAATTACATTTGCTGGAACATGATAACCACTGGAATCACACGATGCGATAGCTACTTCGCATACCACTGAAGTTTGTACATTTTTCGCGATGATTATTTCGACATATCAGCCTTCAAATCCGCGTAGTTATGGGACATGATAAAAAATGTCATTGCCAAATACATTTTACATCGTATTCGCTAAGAATTGGAAATGGGCAAATTCCGGTTGATATTTCCAGTAGTTTGATATCAATTGCACCTGCCTTTTGACAATTCACTTCAATGAAATATGAACTCATCACGAATATTTTTACCAACATTGGCTAAATTATCGTAACTACGATTGCTTGAGTGCACGCGCAATTTTAGCTGCCAAATCCAGCAATTTCTCCATTTCCAGTGCAATTTCTAAAATCTTTCACGAGGCTTGGTATGCCGCCGCATTATTTGCGTCTCAAAGGATCTGTCATTATTATGTTTCGCAATCTTCATGCGCCGAAATTTTGTAATGGAACCCTACTGATCCCTTTGAGTTCCAACGATTTGCAATTTCAGTTCGAGTATATCAGAGTATTCAGTTTCCAGTGAAAATTGCATTTGCGATGACAGTCAACAGTACACAACGATAGTCGCTAGAAGTGTGTGGCATAAATCTGGAAATGCCATGTTTTTCACATGGCCAGCTATACGTGGCATGCTCACGAGTTGGAAAACCATCTTCTTTGTATATTTAAATTTGGTTTGTCAGGCTGCGTTACATTTAAAAAAATTTAGTAAAATCGAAAATAAATGATTGATTGCCGTTTCTTTTAAGTCGTTCGTGAGTTATAGCGTCGCAAACATGGAGCAAAATAAAGAGAAAATACGGCATATTTTACAGTACTACTACGATAAAGGCAAAATCCGGAAGGCCTGTCGTCGAAAATTGCGATAAAATCGCTGAATTGGTCGAAAGAGACCGGCATAGTAGCAGCCAATCGGTCAAGAGCTGGGTATGAGTCATCAAAAAAAATTTTATGAACAATTGAAAATTCAATAAATATACCGCAAGAAATACCGCAGGACTATTTTGACATCCTAATATAATATAAATCTATTATTTTTTAAATAGATGGCTTTAGTAATCTACAGCTGTCTTCGTCAAGAGTTACTCCCCGGCAATTCGAGCAACTTGTACCACTTCCTCAAACAAAAGGCAGCAGTTAGAACGAATTCTTTTATTGTGATAAAAAAAAAAGTTGCAGAACCATTTATTTTCGTGCTTTTTTTTTAATTATAATAATTGATTTTAAGCCATAAGATAAAAGTAATTTGTATTTTCATTTGTTATTTAATCGTTCACAAAAGTAAAACTGATCCAAAATATTCAAAGCCAAACTTGGTAGCATTGAAGATAGTGGTATCCCACTTTAATGAGATATCCGCCTACTCTCTTGTACGAATTCAACGAAATACGAAAGATACGCAAATAAAAAGTAAGTCAAGCGGCTGAAAATGTAAATATGGAGGAATCAATCGCTACTCTGGTTTCAGTGATTCCGTTCCAGTAATCCTCTGATATGTAAATTGCCTAAAATATCGATAAATCAACAGAAATCATCAATGTTGGCGGTCGTTTGGGAATCGCTGCTGAATGTCAACAAAGCCGATTCATTCTGAAGTGGGTGGCAAATGGTCTCTTACTACAACCTCAAGCAAACGCGGGCGTGAGTCGGCGCATATGGTGATCAAGCCAAAATTAAATGTCAGGATTGACTTGGAATCACCTCCTATGAGCTCCTCCCCTACGGCAAAACTCTTCATTCGCGTCAGCACTGTCAATAATTCGACCATCTGAAGGAAGCAATCGGCCAACTTTAGGAATAGCAGAGGATCTGTGTGCCATCAGGACAACGCCAAGCCAAACATATAGATAGTAACTCTCCAGAAATTGCGGGAACTTGGTTGGTATGTTTTTATGCATCTATCTTATGGTTAAGACCTAGCAACCAGTTTTATCTATCTGGTCCTATACATGGCGATTGATTTACTGGTTTGCTTATGCAAAACCTACTGACTCAGCTGTTTGCCAATAGGGACGACGATTTTTATGAAAGCAGCATTATGAAATTATCTTCAAAATGGCAACAATGTTCTAACAGAACGGTGCACATTTCTTCTATGTCGCATAATTTTAACTAAGCCATCAATGATATGCTTTATTCCTGCGTTAGAACATTCGTACATTCTCTATGAGTCACCATTGCATCCCGAAAAAATTACAGTTTTGTGCGGTTTATGGGCCAGCGGCGTCTTTGGGCCGTACTTCTTCCGTTATGATCAAGACCGGGGCGTTACTGTAAATGGGACTCGCTATCGCTTTATGATAACCGAATATTTTTGGCCAAAATTGGATGGTGTGGACTGGGACAACATGTGGTTCCAACATAACGGCGTCACAAGTCACACAGCGAATGTCACAATCGATTTATTGAAAATCACGTTTGATGAGCAGCCTCGTTCGTGCGATTTGACGCCGTTAAATTTTTTTGTGTGGCTACGTCAAGTCTATGGTCTATGCTAACAAGCCAGCGACGATTGATAAACTTCGTACGAATATTGAATGTGAAATTGCAGCAGTATCGGCCGATTTATGTTTGAAACCGTCGAAAATTGGGTTCAGCGTCGGTGGTGGCCATGCAAAAGAAGAAGAATATTCAGATCTAAGCTGCATTATGATTAAAAAAACATACTCACTAAATATTCGATGTAAATTCTACAAACAGTCGGAAATCACTATATTACATTTATACCCAATAATTTGCAGTCAGATTTCATTCTAAACTATAGTATATCATACATCTTATTATTGTATATGTAATGGGTCTTGAAAAGTATATTTCGATAATTTTAATTTTCAATATCTTCCCTGGTCCCTGATATTAATATTTAACAGTGAACTAAATCTGATGGAATTTGTGGTTGTAGTCCGACAAAGATATTATTAAGCACCAAATTTAATACAAATTAGCGGAGTAGTTGCTAAAATAAGTTATTTTACCTAAAAGGAGGCAATGTCATGCATGTTGTTCGGAAATCAATTCGTCTTCATGAACATTTTTTAGAAACCCTCTTATTATATTGACTCTTTACGATTTACAAAAAACCTTTACATGAAGAAAACTTTTAGCAACATCTTTCGAGAACATAACAAATTAAGATATAGGTGAGTATATAAGAAAATATTTATGCTACCAACCTTCGGAGAACTCCGCCAAGTAGAGACGCGTTTAGACATTCTGGAGGTGATAACCTTCGTTGAACTTCAGCAATTGTTACTTTGTATTTGGAAGTGCTGGATAGAAGGCTAAGTCGTCCCGGAACAGCACAAAATACCTCACTGGGGGAACCAGAGCCAATATTACCAAGCTCTTTCCCACTTTTAATACCTTTAATGAGATATAAAGAGAAAGTTTATTTAACATAATGACATTTTGATGAACTCATAATAAATCATATCAAATATTTGCCTTAAAAAATAACTATATTGTTTTCTGGCTGTTGGATTAAACTATTTTTTTCGAGAGTTTGAGTCATAAGTAAAAATATTTTCCATAATAATATAATTTTCAAAGTTGGCCTAAAAATCGTCATATTTTCCTTCGAATTTCGAAATTGACCGCATAGCAAACTAAATATTGAGTATAGTTAGTATGTGTATTCCAAAAAAAGTACGCAGGATAACTCTTGCCAACAGGTGCTACTTCGGACTGAGTAGGCAATTGAGAAGCAAAGTCCTCTCTCGACAAACAAAAACCAAACTCTATAAGTCACTCATAATWHCCGTCCTGCTATATGGTGCAGAGGCTTGGACGATGACAACAACTGATGAGTCGACGTTGCGAGTTTTAGAGAGAAAAGTTCTGCGAAAGATTTATGGTCCTTTGCCCGTTGGCCACGGCGAATATCGCATTCGATGGAACGATGAGCTGTTCGAGATATACGACGACATTGACATAGTTCAGCGAATTAAAAGACAGCGGCTAAGCTGGCTGGGTCATGTTGTCCGGATCGACGAAAACATTCCAGGACTGAAAGTATTCGACGCAGTACCCGCCGGGGGAAGCAGAGGGAGAGGAAGACCTCCACTCCGTTGGAAGGACCAAGTGGAGAAGGCGTTATGTAGCGAAAAGAAGAAACGACTGGTGCGCTGTTGTTAACTCGGCTATAATCGCGTAAGCGGTGTCTACGCCAATTAAGAAGAAGTTATAAGGCGTCAAAGTAGCACCTTCGAAAAATATAACTACTTTAAACTACTGGGCTAATTTTTGATATCCTTAGGAATTTTATCTAGTTTACGAAATGAGGATGTAGGAAACAATGAATAGAATTGGAAACAATTTCTTAAAGACATACACTAATTAATCAGATATTCTTCTATTAACTGAACATACGATTTTTTAAATAATCAGGCGACCCACAACCTTGACATAACGTATCGCAAAATCATAACATCTTTAACTTTTACACTTGTTTAAAAAAACTTTTGCTGGATGACATACAAAAATGAGTTAACGCAATTACAATTCTCAAAATTATGTTATCGGTACGTTATAACTTGTAACTTTATGAGACTCAAGGAACCTCCACATGTGTAACATTCAAAAAACATACCAGAAAAGACAATAGATATTGCTATGTGTAAACTTTGGCACACAACTTGTCGTAACTATTAATAAATCTTTAGGCGCCACCCGAATCCCTAGTACCTTCGCTGAGTTTGAATTTAATTTTGTGCTTCAGCGAATTATGTTTTATATCTTTGATCCACCGAAAATAGTTTCCACGGAGTAGCAATTTCAGTTTGAGAAACAAGAAAAAATCACACGCACGAAGATCCAATTGTTCCTCCACAATTCCGATTGTTTTCGACGGATGTTCTTAGGCAAAGGCCTCAATCCGGCCAAATAGAACTTCTTATCGCCTGTCCTCCGGAACAAATTCATCATGCACCAAACTACGCGTAACGAAAAAACAATGAGCATCACCTTTTTGAGCGGGTTTGGGGTGATTTTTTTAGATTTGTTTGCATGTCAAACTCTTAGAATCATTACTGATCGGAAGTTATAATGCTCTCCATGAATTTGGGATCGGAATTCGCTTCAATTGATTCAATGATTCGATCAAAAACGCATTTTATACCCAAAATATCTACCAAAATAATTTGAATGGACTCGCGAGAAATGTCGAGCTCTCTTCTTTCTCTAATATTCGTCTGTCGATTTTCAAGTACCATATCCTTTTCTAATATTTGCATCAGTTGAAGAGGTCTCATTATTTGAAATATTATTTAACCGGGGAATTTAATTACAATGCTTTAAACAAAAGCCAAAATAAAACACAGCGATTTTTTAAAAGCTTCGGGATTAATTCACGTATATTCTATACAGTCGAAAGGACATGGCTAAATCGATTCCGACGGGACTCCGAAGTCAGATTAGCTAACATTTTAAAATCAAGTGGACAAATTAAAATCCATATACAACTATTGAACTTACATACATTACTTCATAAGAGTATCTACATCCATACAAAAATTACGCCTATATTTGCATGTGTATATGCCATATTTGTGTAGCGGTGAGTATATTTTAATAAAAATTGAACATGTCGTTTGCGTCACAGGGATGAATACGCCAGTGTACGTGTAAAAGTATAAACATATGTGACGATACGTCCATTGTACATATAAATATATATATGAATAAATGAAATAATATTTGGGGCGTTTGTTTAAATATAATTATGCCAATTAGTAGTGTGCGAAGATCGGTAGGGGTTCTATTACACAATACCTTTGAAATATGAAGCAAAAAGGAATCTAACTCCAGGTGTGTGTTTGTTCATTCCTCTTTTCCTCATACAAATGTCATCCAAGTTTCAGCCACTTTCAAGACCATAAATACTATATATGGTACACTAACAACATATACAAGGAAGAGTACATGCGACTGCGCTATTGTGAACAATGTGTATCGGATCTTATTCCAATTTCACAATGCGCGCGTGGTTTCATTTCGTTATTCCGAATTTTACACTGTCGATATTTACTGAAATCTCGGGTTATTTGGTGTTAAATAGCTTATGCTGCTAGTATAGCAGTTTGTTATAATGGTACACATATCTGTATATAGTTAATCTACTTTTTGCTTCAGTCTGGAACCGAAAACGTTCGTTCATTAAAATAATATTTAAACATTGTATATAATAAATATAAAAAGTATAATGACTTCTTTCCTATGGTACACGTAGACGGAAGACGTTTATATGAGCAGATAATTACTGATAATTACTCCTTGGGAAACGATCATAATAATACTTACTTTTAATTAGAGGTAGATCTGACATAAACGCGACATTGTCATCTATACCGGGATTTTGGACATCATCAACGGCGTTCTGTAGTGCTTGATGCAAGGCTAAGGGATCATGTTCGTGAGCAAGCCTACCACCATGTGTGGCGCCTCCTGATATAGTGCTACCGTAATCTGCTCGTCTATCTGTGTACGGGAAACCATGAGACAGCTGCGCCTGGAAACAATATTTTTGAAATTTCAATTTAAGAAATGTGCGTTTCTGAATTTTTGACTTATAACTTATAGGTACATTAGAAGCATTGATAACATTTCCAAGGACTAGTGCCATTAATGCTATGATTAGCTTATTATACTATATCAACACAATATAATCTCTTTCAGTTTTTTGTCAGTTATTGTTATAACTTTTTTTCTATATATATGTAGTATACTGAAAACAGGAATACGAATTGTTGCTAAGCTACTTAAAGAAAAGCAAAAAAACAAAAAAAAAAAAAACTCTATCATCAAACTGTGTATTTTACAAACCGTTTGACCAAACTTTAACAAAATTTTCCACACAGCTTCAACCCATACATAACTTGTGATAAGTAATGACCTTTTATATATATAAATAATATCTTTATATTCTTATTTCCGATATATTTTTATATTGAGTAATTTTGAAAATAACGAATAAATTGTAAGTGCTGCCGGAAAACTGAACTTAAGAAAGCAAGCTTGAGCTACTCAACTCTCGGAAAATTTAGTGGAAAAAATTATAATCGGCGTCAAAGACTGGCAGTAAATCGCACTATGTACTAAAAAATGGAGCATGGACGCAGTTCTACCGCAGAAATTTCAATGGAGAGAATAAGAGTCAATGGAATGCAAGCCAAATAGCTTGATGCTGGTTATATTAGCGTAGACATCCCTGGACGCTGGGAGAGTAGAAACTGACTTGCAATAGGTTGATCTTGGGAATGCGAAAGCGGTCCCGGGCAAGCGAAAAAATACATGCTAGAAGAGGGAGTTATTTTATTGGTGACGCAATACGACATTTTAAAACCCCATTTACGATCTAAAATAATTTAAAACACCCAACAAGCAGTGAAGAAAATATATCAGCCGTAGCTGAGAGTGTACACGAAGATTGTGTAGAGTCCACTTTGCGCCATACGCAGCTACTGAGAGTAACGTATAAAGCGACTTGGCGCATTTTACATAGAGATCTTAAATTGAAAGCGTGCAAAATACAGTTTCTGTCTTGGTCGCCGCTCAACCTTTTCAAGCGACATCGCTTCCCTCGATGGGCTCTCGAAAAGCTCTAAAAAGACCTGACGTTTTCAGGTCAAATATTGTTCAGTGCTGAAACTCATTTCTGGCTCAATGGGTATGTAAACAGGCAAACTTACCGCATTCAATTCAATTCAAGAGCTGCTATTTCGTACWGAAATAACACAGTTTGGTGTGCTGGAATCATCGGCGCACATTTCATCAAAAATTATGCGGGCTAGAAGTAACCGTCAATGGCGACCGTTATCGCGCCATGTTAATTGATATCGCATCAATCGATGGATTTCTTGAGATCACTTCGGTAAGCAGATAATTTTACGTTTTGTGCCGGTCGATTGGCCACCATGATCGTGTGATATCACACTGATAGACTTTTTCCTGTGGTGATATGTAAAGTTTAAAGTCTATGCGGACAGTCCCGTTTGCATTCAAGCCTTACGAGTCATCTAAAATTGGACTCAACGGACGGATCATCTGAGACGTAGCCGCGGCGAACATTTGAAAGAGAGAATCTTCAAAATATAATTGCCAAAGAATGTTCTTTGGCATGATAATTAACATTCCCCATACACTTTTTCTGGGTAAAAAAATAGCGCACCTCGATTTGAATCAATTTTAATAAAACCATATTTGTTAGTTTGTTGCAAGATCGTGAGCATTACGTAAAGGTGTTGAGTTTACCACACAATGCACATTAGATTATACATTGCCTAGACACAAATCAATGTGAATGAAATTTGATTTCTCTATTTTTTATGAGTTTCGTAACGTTCTGTTTTTGGTTAAATTAAATTCATTTTCTTATTTACATATGTACACGTATATATGTTCATATTTCCTTACATATTTACACTTATGTTTGTTTGAATGTATATTTATTTCTAAGTTTTCATATTTGTAAGGGGGTATGGTAGTATTTGGTGGAGGAATTTTTCCAAAAAGTTGTAATATCAATGCTTAAGATTAAGGGTTGCTAAAAGTGAATTACCAACCAATCCCGCTTAAGTAGCTGTGATTGTTTTGTCTTTATAAGTGATGCAACGAAGTGGTCTCGAGTCGAGCAAAGTAACTTACCCCAAAGGAAATTCCGTAAATAACTTGTTAATAAGTACGAACCTTAAAATGGAGTAGGTAAAAATATTTTAACTATTTTGTTTGGAATGTTTTCTTGCAGCGCAGAATGCAGTCAACAAAAAAGTACAGCGGGGTTTATGGCATGAAAATAAGCTTCACGTCGCTGCATAAATATTTAAGAACTTACTTACTTACTATATACATATGTAAATATGTAATGAGTGATTTTTTAGACATGTGGTTTCCAAGAAGAAATAAAACTTTTATAATTTAATGTTACGCCCAAGAACTTAGCTTTATTATAAGAAAGATTTCGGGTAAGTGTCCTCCGCGGCTGGCTCGAATAAATTCCTGCCGAGAGAAACCGCTCCTCAGGAACACAAAATCATCAATTATGGCAATAGAGTCCCCATTGAGGGTAACATTCCCCCCATTGAGGGAGACATCCCCCATTGAGGGAGCCGACTTCAGTTTTGAAGAAATATGGACCAATAATTTCCCCTGTCCATAGAACACATCAAACAGTGACTTTTGATCATCTCATCAATAGGTGTTAGATTATTAACAGTGGCACTATTTGCAAATGTGGTTTCGGGGTGAGTATATTCATAGTTTAAGAAAATGCTGTCAGAAAGACCTACTTCGATAAAAGTATGGACTCATTGAATACCACACGTCTAAAAAAAATACCCTAATATAGTTGTAAGTATGGATATGTTAATGAAATTTTAAGAACTTGAGTCTATTTATCTATGCTTTTGGTTCAACACCATAAATATGTGTGATTCTTAATTTATTATACGCCCAAGTAATTTTATCTGCAGTTTAAACGTTTTGAAAAGTGGGATGCCGCCACTATATGGTTTAAGGGCCAAATGGTTTGATTAGAAATTATCTACTCTGAAAAAATATAAAGTAACATAAATATAATACAGAAATTTGCCATTTTAATTGTATTTCACAAACAAAAGAAAAAATTCTCCATTTTTGAATATAATAAGTAATGCTAAGATACCGCAGAAGTTGCAAATTGTAGCTATAAAATTGGTAATAAATCTAATCAGATCCGTAAATTTGACACGACGCGGCTTGATAGAGAACTTGATGCTTTGTAATTTCAGCTCCATTTGTGATTTGTTTGATTGTAGCATACTCCGCGGTTTATCCTCCAAGTTTATTAATGTAATAGGCATCAAATATGTAAATATTTTGCTTGTAACGCTCCGAAATCGAAGACAAAAAGCTGTGAAACATTTCGATCTCTTTATTCAGACACGCAAAAATGGCGAAAATTTCTGCGTGAGAAATTGCGAGGAATACTACAGGGTCTCAGTGTACATTCCTCTGTTGGATGCATTTCAACTGACTTTGTTACCTCCAAAAAAAAGTATGTGCTTTGAAAACCAAAAAAATGGAAACCTTTATTGACGACTTGATAGATAGAATCAAATGCCTTTTTATATAATGACAACGTCGTGTGACGTTTGAAGCTCAAAGGTGAACTTGATCACTGGTAGTGGCATTGGGGGCAGAAGCAAAAGTCAAAGGCCAACAAGTTACCGATCAGTGCATTGGATTCCAGAACTGCGATGTAGACCTATACCCTATAACTCATAGTTGTCTTCGCATATTCAGCACACTGCCTGTGACTAATGCGAGCTTTGAGCGCTCTTTTTCGACAGTATGAAAACGTGGAAAAACAAAAATGCATTAAGATAGATTGATCGGCCTAGCGTTGCTGCACACGCTTCATGACATTGAAGTCACTGCAGAGAAGTTCTCGAAAGGTTCTCAAAACTTGGCCCACATCGTTTTGTTTTGTGATATTTTTCTATTCAATACACGAATACATGAACCCGCAGGTCTACGATTTATTATGTGTTTTTTCCTTTTAGTAGGATTTGATATTAGAAGGTCGATTTGTGTATTTTCCACCTTGAGATTAATCAATTGTTTCAAGTAAATTTAACGTTGCCTCTTTGTTGGAAGCTCATTTTCGCACCGATAACACAAACATACTGACACTTAAAACGCAATAACTTCACTTCCAATCGATGAAATGTCATGAATTTCTCACTGGACAATCGATAAAGATAGCAGATTCTAACGCACCGACATATAGATGGTGCCACCAGGGGGCGCTAGATTCAATGTTTACTTTCGAACGCACCTTGTATATCGGTAAATGTGTGAGTTATTTTAATAAAATTGAGGAAGTATTTTTCTAATAACGATGCCCCTTTGTGCTAAAATGAGATAAAATCGTGTGAAAGCTTGCGCTAAAACGCATATAATTTACAAACCTTATGCGACTAAGGGTATTTCCCTGATTTTGATAGTTGTAGGTTGCAAGAGTATGAAAAGCTCGGTTTCACCCGGTCTTCGGCCTTCCTTCTTTCTTCATTCAAACTTTTATAGTTTATTCTTTGAGACTTTAAGGTTTGGAGTTCTACCTAGAACTGATGAGTTCTTCAACTATTTGTGATTTAATTTATTATTGTGACTTTTAATATATTCAGAAGGATTACCGCTGTTTGGAAAGTGTATACTTAACTGATAACCAAATATCGTTGATAAGTTAAATCACTTTGTTATAAAAGTTAGGCGTTAGCGTAAACATTCTTTCAAAGTTTATTGTGTTATATCTGTTATAAAATCATTAAGAAAATATTTGGAGAGCACTTACCACATGGCCTTGTAGCTCCGCTTCTCTATGAGATCTGTGTATACCAAGTTGATCTTGAGTTGTTCGTAAGCCTGCTAATTGGTTATAGTGGTGCAAAGGGGCATGGTGCAGTGATGATAACGGTTGTCCATATGGATCTGTACCCAAATATTCTAAAGCTCCATGGTTCTGTAAATATGCAGGTACCTAATCAATATTAGATTAATTATGTAATGCCAAATTAACTCTCATTTACTATCAGACTACCTTATTATTAACATTATTTTAATTATATAAAGTATAAAAAAATATCTATTCTCACTTCTACTGCCTGAAATATCATGTTTGTACTAAGTAATAATAAATATAACATTAATTTACACTTTGGTATAATATAGTTAGACAACAACAATGCATATGTAAATTATAAGTATAACTATTTATATAAATTTTAAAAACATTTTCTATATACTTAACAGGGTATATTAAGTTTGCCATGAAGCTTGTAACATCCGAAAGGAAACGTCGGAGAACTTATCTAGTACTTAGTCTTACTATAAATTCTGTTACAAGTCTAGACCGTTGAACTTGAAACTAGAATACGTTTTTATTAATGTTAATTTAATTTAATAATGTGGACATTAAATGAGCGGAGTACAATTTTGCTTGAAGTGATCACATCTTCTTTTCATATAAGCTCTCAAACGATTCGGCCATTAATCAATATCAGCACCCACCATTTCTATTGGTTATTATAACCGAAGCTTTTCGAACCAAAGATGTTTTAATACTCTTCAAATTTCACTGAGAGGTTTGAAAGGCCATTTTCTCCAACTCTGACCACAGACTGTAGTTCAATGGATTTAACTGTGATCATCCAGCCGGCCAATTAGTTATGAAGCCAGGAATATTACTTTTTAGCTACTACTAAGTGATTTTTGCCTTAAGTGCTGGAGTTGAACCTTGCTGGACGATCCAATACTTTTCATCGAAAAGATGATTTACCACGCCTTTTGAACCATCTAGCTGGCACACTTTTGACCCAATTTGAACACCTTCGCGGAAGTGAAGAAGCGTAACGACTTTATGGAAGACTCCTCCTAAACCATTACAGTAGCTGAATAGCGGTCATGTTGAACATTTGGAATGACAGTTATTGCGTCTTTGGAAGTTTTTGCGTAAATTTTGTAGTTTTTCTTATTAAAAACATCTTAAACAGTGAACTTTTTTGCATAGCCGTTGACCGCGGGCCACTGAACAATCGCAGTCAAGCGGTTGTATGGAGAAATTTTTTATTTAAGAAAATATCTTCATGAAATTTGGCACGCAATATTATCTAAGGCAATAGTACAAGTTCCAAAGAAATTGTTCCGATCGGATCATGATGAGTCTTGAACATAATTTTCACTTTTCTGAAAATGTGCACACAAACAGTTTTTATGGCTGAATTGGTTTAAACTATGCGAGGACGACCAGTCATCTTTCTGACATTAACTCTTGACGTTTGGGGAAATGATCAATATTGCGGTAAATAAATATTCTTCGAAATTCCAAGTTTTTTTCTAGAATATCACAAAAACTCATAGAACACCCTAACGGTAGCTGCCCTTCAAATTGATCGATAAAATTCAAGTCCTTGCAATGAAAAGTTTTTTATACACCTGTGATAATACTCTTCATTGCCTCTGACAGCAATGTTAAACATTATGTGAATGGAAACATACATTGTGACAAAACGCATCAGAAAATTGTAAATAAAACGCAATATATTTAATTATTCATCAATATTTATTTCGTTTCCTTCAAAGTAGTCCCCAACAGTTTTAATACACTTGTGCCAATGATTTTTTCAGCCCTCGAAATACTTTTCATAAGCACTTTTTGTGATAGCCTTCAGCTCTTTCAACAAATTTTGTTACATCTCTTCGATCGAATGAAAATGGGTTCCACGGAGCGGCAATTTCAGTTTGGAGTACAAGAAAAAACACATGGAACCAGATCTGGTGAATACGGTGGTTGATCGACGATATTCATTGCGTTTTTGGCTTTAAATTCGGTGGCAATCATGGCTCGATACGAAAAACATTCAGCTTTATCGGGATGAGTCGAGCAAGAACGCGTTTCGGGTCGAAGATCGTTCAGAACGAAGCATGTCTTCAACGAACTCTCAACCGTCTTTGAAGAATTTGTACCATGCATATGCTTGTGTTTTTTGAATCAGCGTAAGCTTTTTGCAAACATTCGCTAGAAATATAAAATTTGAGAAAAATCCTTTCTTCGATATTTTAATCCATTGTAAAAATCGCGACGCACCGCTGAGGTGTACCGACTTAAGCAGCTGCTGTAAACAAACTTGTTGACAGATCGCGCTCATATTTGACATAGTTATTAAGGAATTTAGCAAAATACCTTTTTTTGAAATATTATTTACCCGGAGGATTGCATTTTATAAAGAGAAATCTAGTTATGTTTTGGATATTGCTAATAAAAGCTCATTTGCATAAGTGTTTTACAGATTGCTATATATAATACATATAGCATATATTTTATCATAAGATTTAAGTGATGGATTTCGTGGACCCAATTCTTACTTTTATTATGTTATCGGTGTATATTTGTTTATTAAATGTCACAGGGTTTTATAGAAATTAATAGAAAAGGGCGACGCCACCCTTCTTTAGATGAAAATCCTATGACTCAGAAACTAGTCGAACATTCTTATATTATGGTCTGAAAATGGACGAAATCGAACTATAACCACTCTTATTTCCCTCAAGTCACAATTTTAATTTTAATCTGGTTCTCTCACCTCAATCATCAGTAAGCATATTGGAATATAACTTTGCAAAAATAGTTTTCTCAAGGTATTGTATCTTACTTTTCAAAATTGTCAAAAACCGATGTAACTTCTCTAACTCTAGATATCGGATATATACTTATCGTTGATTTTAGACTCATAGCCAGGATATAGTTTCAGTATAGGCCCAAAACTTGGGGGAGGGAAAATCGCTAGGTCATAAAAAGTAAAGAATTAAAAAACTGTCAAGATAATACGACTGAATATTTAGCTTGGATCCAGCCATTGCATATTCACCCAAAACCTAGCGATATAATATTGCCTAAACTTTATTTTATCTCCGGTTGAACAAAAATTTCAAAATATATTTTGATGTGTACGCATTTCTTTAACTAACAGATTCCAAAATAATTTTTGTCTTTATTCTAATGGTAAAATTTATGTACCTCTTGATAAAATGAAAAAAAAAAAAGAAAAACAATAGCACTCTTTGACCTATACCACAATAGGATTAAAATTATAATGTTTTACTTTAATGAAAATATATGCAGGTTTAATGAACGACCAAAAGTTCAAATCTTTTAATCCGTTGTTCTTCGAAAGACATTAGCATAACCTTTATGACAGTCTGTACTGTATTTCTACACACCATCTAGATTCTACGCACTACCAGTACTTTGTATTTTGTTATTTTAAAATTAAGAAAAAACGAAGTTTGTTCATGCTGTCTTTGTATTGTGAATTTTAATTCATTACCAAAATCGTGTAACTTCAGAATGAATAACAGAGGAGTTCTCCACATCCGGAATAGCCTCCATAAGCGTAGCGATTCACGTTTAATATTTTCAATTGACTCAAAACGGTTTCCCCAGAGCAGAAGATAGAAAATTTTGCGAAAAACTCACGAAGAATCAATGCAGCATGCGACGGTGTATTATCGTGGTGCAAAAATCAAGAGTTGTTGGCTCATAATTTATATTTTTACGAATAGCTTCGTGCAAACGACACAAATCTCACTCGGATTGAATTCGGAGTGTACCACACCTCGATAATCAGAGAAAACGGTCAACATAACCTTGATTTCTGACATGCTTTGAGGTGGTTTTTTCGGATCGGCTCCCCTTTGCCACGATATTAGGTCGATTGATCGTCTGTTTACGTGTCGTAAGCATAAAGCAATAATACGTTTCATGACATCAAGGTAATCGGAAAGCAATGTTTCACAAACTCGGACACGATACTGTTTTTCAAACAAATTTTGTGGTTTTGGAATCAATCGTGCTTTCACTTTTCTTTGGCCCAAATGATCTTTGAAAATGGTTTTCGCTGATACCTCCGATATTCCAACGGTGCCAGTAAGACCGTTAATCGTCTATTCTCAAGCACAAATTCCTTTATTTTATTGACTTCTTGATCATCAGTTGACGTTGGCGGCCATCCTGAACGTGGTTTGTGTCTACGGGTTCGCGATCCTCTTTGAATAATTTTTATCAAACAAAACACTTCCTCGTGATAAACAAGTATCACCGAAAGACATTTCCAACATTCCAACCGCACACTAAATTTAATGGAACTTCTTTGTTGAATAATTTTACTCATCGTAAAAATCGCCGAATGCGCTTTATGTACTTCAGTTACACAAGCGTATACGAGTACTAATAATTATTTTGATATGACATTTGACACAGAGGTCACTGAGGGTCATACCAACCTAGAAAATAATATTTAGACGAATGGATTTTAGCGCGAAATTAAATGAAAAATCCTACTATCTTTTGCTCACTGCAATACAAATCGAGAAAGAATAATGATAATCAATTCCTGATAATATTGTTGCTTTGCCACTGCTATATATGGTGGTTTTGGAAATTCTGGTTGATTTTAAATCGTTTAGTAAATATATACCTCACATAAGAATTAAACATTTTTGGTTTCATAGTAGAAATATCGCCCAGTAAGTAAGATACCATAGAAACATCAAATGAACGTATAATCTGAGGTTCTTTATAACCCCTTATGCGGGGTAAATTGTGAAATTTTGTTAAGAACTTTCCTTCGGTCCAATATACTCGATAAGTGATATTCAACTTTCTAGCCGAATTTAAACTGTTTACGTTGGCCAATGCGCGTGATATTTTAATGAAAACGTAAACATGTTTTCTTAAACTCAATGAAATCTGATCTTGGTCTCAACCTCATGTCCCTAATATATTAAATTTCAATTTTTTTGGTGGACTTTTTCCTCATATACCCAATATAATCAATTTAGCCCCGTTGATTGACTTTAATTAATTATTCAATGTAGTATTGAAAGTAATGGAGTTTTTACCTGTAACATAAGTTCACGAATTCTTCGAATAACCATTTTAATTACCTGAAAATATATCACTTATCTTTGATCCTCAATGCGAGAGTATATCTGTTCGGTTATACTCGAATTTCAAAATTATGTGATGTTTACTCAATTGGATCGTGATACGATCTGTTCTCAAATTGTTTGGATCAGTGAGTCCTTTATTAGGTAAGAACTTCCTTTGCAGGAAAAAATAATACAATAAGAAATCCTTTGTAATAAAATTGCGCAACTTTTTATACATACGTAATGCCAATTTTTCTTGGTTTATTTCAACTACTTAATTGGTAATATGACCTTTGTTTTAGATAATACCATTGGTTCAAATGTTTTTTTGGAAAAATTTTCTTTAGATATAAGTTCATGCGCTGTCGCAAGATTCTTTTGACCCAAGATCTATCGGCAGATATCCAGAGAGCTCTTTACCCTCAGTAAGACTAACTTCTTCTTAGTTGGGGGGTTCTTACAGGACATTGCCCTATCGATACATCTCAACACTTCATTATTAATTATCCCGCGTTTTCGAGGGTAAGGCTTAAACACTTGGGAGCTCACACTTTCAGATATACTATCGTGCTTGGGAGTAGAAATAAAACGCCTTAGCAAAACTCTATAGGCCTCAAGGCCAACTTATCCGACTATGAGATCGGTTGCTGGAGTTCTGTTTCCATGGCTTCACAGAGGACTGCGAATAGTATTATGGTTCAAGTGCGATCCATTGATCAGCCATCGATTGACGTCTCATAACCATATTCGAAATATTCTTGGTGAATTTTTATAAGATAACTTGCGCTAATAATTCTGAATGTATACGAATGGAATAATGAGGACCGGAGGGGAGGGTATCAAACTCTTTTCAACATCTTATCATTATGAGCTTATGTTTTGTCTATCTCTCTTAATTAATGTTCAGGTGAAAAAACTCTATATTGTGCAACTGATTGTGAGAATAAAAAAAAAATACCTTAAACTGATTTGGTTACTGAAAGTTATTAATCAGTATATACATATGTATAGCTATAAATAATAATGCTAATAATAATAATATAAACGTATATAATAAATTATTATGCCAGCTTTATCAGTGGTTATCAAAATTAAGAACTAAAATTACAGTTACATGTATTACCTGTTGTTGGGGCGGACTTTGAGTTGAATGATGAAACGGTGGAGGAAAGTAGGGCGGTTGGAAATCTGATTGAAGAGATTGGTGATGCATTGTTGCTGCAGATCCGTGAGTACTGCCATGGCTACCGTGTCCAGAAGAAGGTCCTCCACGGCCACTGTGGCCACCCGTGTGTGTAGTATAAGCAGGACTACTGCTTGATAACCCCAAGCTGCCATGACTAGTGAGGCGTTCCTGAAAAAAGTTTTAATTAGTGTTATAGTACTCGTATGTTGAAATATTTGTTTCATGTAATAAAAATATTTTATACAAAGTATGATGTATTTATTCCCAAGTATAAAAACTCATTAGCAGTTAGAGTCGGCTTTAAAAGATCTTAAGATTTTCGGATAATGACACCTATGTATGTATGTATACATAGCTATGTGCTATGGGGTGATCCAATACCCTTTTTTGAGATATCACACGTGGGTCATGTTAAGTAGTCATATTATTTTTGTTCAGTATTGTTGGGCATTTCGTCGTGAAAAAACTTACTTCTGAACAACGTCCTGTAAAGAATGTATTTTTCGTGATTTGCTCAACTTATGATCAATATAATCAGCGTATTGAGCGTACTAGTCCCACCCCCATCAATCTTGAGACACAGCATTTATTATTGGATTCGACTAAATAGTCCACGTCCGACACCAAGTAAAGAAGCAGCAGTTGAGAGTGTACTCGAAGACCATGGAGAGTCAATTCGGCGTCGTTCGCAACAACTCGGACTGACGTATGGAACGGCTTGGCACATTTTACGTCCAGATCTTTACATTGAAAGCGTACAAAATACAGCTTGTGCAAAAACTGAAGCTGCTCATCCTTCCGAAATCACATGGCTTCGACATATTCGAGCAAATTTCGTTCAGCGATGAGCCCATTTCTGGCTCAGTGGTCAAGCGGAATTGCCACATTTGGGACGAAGAGCAAGTTGAAGATATTCAAGAACTGTCATTTCATCCAGAAAAAACTACAGCTTTACGTATTTTGTGTGCCGGTGAAATCATCGGTTCATATTTCTTCATGATGATGCCGATGAGAACGTAACTGTCAATGACGACCGTTACCGCACCATGTGATCCGACGATTTGATGCCTGAATTTGAAGCTCGTAATTTCGGCGACATGGGGTTTCAACAAGATGGCGTTACTTACAAACATATCGTATTAAATAATGGATTTATTGAGAGAACACTTCGGTGAGCAGATAATTTCACGTGGACAATTCCGCCTCGATTTAGGCCAATTGTTAAATTAACTTATATTTCTCTTATATCACGGTACATTATGTGTCTATTATAAATATGAAAATTTAATGGTCAAAAAACTAAACTTTTTCTTGAATTCAAAATGGAAATTCAATCGTATGTAAAATTAAAATCAGCTTTAGGTCATAATTTTATGTAGAGCATTGGTTCAAAAAGAAAATTTAACATTTAATTTCTACTTGAAGAATTCTAATGAATGCGAAAACCGTTTCTAGTCATGTGATGTTACCAAAATAACAAAAAAATGTATGTTATTGCTTTCCTCCTTTTTTACATAAAAAAAAAAACATTATTATAATGGCTGTAAGCTTATGAAAATTGATGTTACGTTATTTTGCATTTTAGGTGGTGATTAATATTTAGTTTTTAAGTTATATTGCATCAATCATTGTTCGCTTGACTTCTTTTGTTATCAAATCAAAGATTGAAAAGTGAAGAATACTCCGCCAATATTTATAATTGTAACTATATTATTACTTTATAATTTAAATTAGAAGCTACCACTTTGTAAGTGTGAACGTCTTATTTATTATATATGACTTAAGCGAAATCGAAATTATTGGCTGAAATCATCTGTACAGGATAGTTATCATATTATCTATCCATATTGGAGAGCAAGCAGCAGAGACGGGTGCTAATTTTTTTTCGCCTAATAGATAAAGAGATTTTGTAAAATTCTAATTTGTCCCATGATTTTAAATAAATATGATTTCTTGCAGTTTTGTACGGTTAAATGTTTCCGTTATTTATAACCATAAATTTAGATATAAATGTAATTATTTATTTTATTTTTTAATAGTTTTACCTGCGCATTTATAACTGTGGGCATGTCGATATAGGCTAAAGTCATATTCACATTTTTTATTTTGAATGCAGAAACTTAATTCAACACGTTTCTTTAGTATTTTTTAGCATGTATATTTTGCTATTGGCACTTAATAAAAAACATTTGCATAAATATGCGATATAAGCTTTATGGATTAATAATTTAATAATATTTTGCTCATAGCCACATTAAATTCTCACACTTATCTCGAGTTACAATAACAAGCACATTAATTGTATAGACCTAATTCTTCGTACAGGAGGAAATAATGCGACACGATTCCACCTTCACGCATTACGCGGCAACTGCGAATAAGAGTGCGTTAAAAATATTTGCCTTCTTACACCGCTTAGCAATGAAACAGGCCAAAGTTGCCCAAACGACGCAAACGCGTATTTTGCATTTGAAAAAAAAAAAAAAAAAATCAGCAACCTATTCTACGTTATAGCAAAATGTAATGATAGCAGCGTGGTACAAGAACCATGGAAGAATGGTGAGTTGTGAGTACGCGCAACACACATACAGCGGTACAAGACGGCTTGTCTGCTTATCCCGGCAGCACTGGCTTGCCAACGACCAGAGTCCCAGCTCGTTTGGCGCAATAGTTCGCAGCGTTCATCCACTCGTAATATTCGGGTGTTTCGTGTTGAAATTTAACTACCATTAGCTACTAACTGCGTGCGCTGCTACGTGTAACGCGAAAGAGCGGCAAATGTGAATAGAGCACACTCGTACACAAATACATTTCGTGAGTTTTATTATATGTACAATAACACATACATATGTATGTACATATTACTTTGCTACCGTACGGAGATAAAGTGACAAGCAGTAACAAAATGATTCGATATCATTAAACAAATTCGTCAATTTCTCCCGAGGTTAAGCACATAATCCAAATTTTTATTGCTAATATACATAAGCATAAGTATATCGCAGGCGTAATTATATTTATAACCATAAATAATCAATAACGGGGCAAGATTGATCATGAATTGTTTGAAGGTCAGAGGCTAAAGTATTGTGCTACGAGCAGATCTCAGTCTCCGAGTTAGAGCGCTAAGGTTAAAAATTCGGATAAGATTATATTTATTTTAATCTGGATATTAAATGAGATAATATGAATAGTGTGTATATATGTATGTAAGTACGTATGTTTGGTGAAATTCCTCATAAACGGACACACACCGATGCAGTGTTTTTGTCCGGCTAAGGGACAATTCGTATATGGGGCTGTGACAAAGGTTGGGATAAGTTATTCTGGTGGGCCAATGAGCCACTCATAGGCCAAGCTTCGACCTTTGCGATTCCAGATGGAGTTCAGTTACTAGTTCCATGAGGAGTAGTCAATCTTTAGGATGCCTGCGAACTTTAACAGACTCTGTGGTCTCACTATCGATACCTCCTGCAATGTACCATACTGTGTGGAACCCAAAGCGTACAGCGTATTCTTTCCAATTCAAAACAAGTGAACAAGAGATGCACTATAGTTTTCCTAGTGACTTGCTCTAGACGTTTGCCGCCTTTTGGAACTTATGTACTTTCCGCTTATAGGAATTGCTTTTGTATGTAATAATAAAAAAGTTGAGTTCATGCAATTCGTCCAGTTATGGGGGATGCCCGGCTATGAAGACTGTTCGTAATGGGTTCATTGATCTCAGCATTTTAATAAGTTTAAGATAATAGGGAACTGTTTACCAGTTTTTAACCATTTTCCGCACAATGGCACATTGCTATCTGGAAAAAATATTTGCGTAATCTTTTATGATGTTTCCACTGGCAACTAATTTCTATATTTCAAAGTGAATGAATCGGTTGAATTGAAAATTGTGTTTTGTGAAAACTAGGCGTCGTGTTAGTCTGATTTTACTCTTTTTCACAGCGTTATGTGAGAATGTTAGGATAATGTTAAGCAAAGAATTTCGTTGATATTGATTGAGTAGTTCATGAGATATTAATTTTCACCGAAAAGTTAGAATCCATTCTGTAGTGTCACTGGTGTGAAGTGTAATGTTTTTGGCGTATTTAATAGGGCAATTGAAAAGTCTCTACCATAACAAAAAACATTTTGTAGGCAAAATTTGCTTTTATATTCAAGGCTGATACACTAATTACACCGACCATCCTACTTTTTGATATAATTTTTGCAGTACTATTTGTATTTTGTTTCAAAATAGTCCAAAGTTTTGCGATGATTATAAAATAATGAATGTGGAAGGAATTCTAAGTCCAATTCATAGATTTTTGCCACCATTTTCACCAACTTGTGATACGAAGCATTTTCTTGGCGAAACAGTACTTTCCTCTCCTTCAAATGTCGACGATTTCGCCCTTTTCAAACGGTGCAATAACACAATCTACTTTTCGCTCTTGATGGTTCTTCCTTTCAAGGTAATCAATAAAAATTATTCCATGCGCATCCCAAAATACATACGCCATAACCTTTCCAGCCGTCTTCTATGTTTTCCACGCTTTAGAGCGGGTATCGTGTGCAGTTCACTCGGATGACTGTCGACTAGATTTCGGAGGGAACTGATGGAACCAAGTTTTATCTATGTATTACGCTTGAACATCTCCAAACACTGTTCCGAATCATCAACACGTCGTTGTTTTTGGTCAAACGGAAGCTGGCGCGGCACCCACTTTGCACAGGGCTTTCTCATACCTAAATATTCGTTAATGGTGTCACGAGCATTGTTCAGTTGATATCTTTAGAGTGCCTGTTATCTCGAAAATTTTCACTGTACGATCATCCAAGTTATTTTCAGGAATGTTTTTGATGTTTTCGATGTTTTCGTTGGTAACAGCCACTTTTGGACGCTCAATGCGTTCAATAACTCTTTATCAAGCCAAATTCTTTCACCAACTGTACTTTTTCAAAAAGCAATATTTTGTCAACACTTGAAATTCCCTTTTACAAATTTTTTCACAGTAACAAAAGTTTATCATTCAAATGATATAATTCACACATTAATGATGCGGCAGCTGTTAAATTTATACACGGGCCTTTTGAAAGTTAGTTACCTAAAAACAATATCGATTCAATTCTGGTAGCACCATACGGCGAGATACTTTTCGATTGACCTGTTATTTTGTGAGTTATCTCACTTTTAGTAGTTTTCAAAATTCAATGTAATATGGTGATGGAATAAAAGAATGCGAATTTTCAGAGAAGTCCATTCATTATTTAATCTTTGTATACACTAATTAATTACTTAATCTTTTTAATAACTAAAATTCCTCCTAAAATCATCAGCAATGCGTCAGGAGGTTTTATCGAAATTTTTGTAAATTTGAAACGGATATTTCCACATTGGATGTTATGGATGACGTCAAAGAAAAATCATTGCACAATTTTCCATTTTTCGATTTACCGAGCCATGTACATTGCCCACGCACTACTAAAATGTATTGCACCTTACTTTTGTGTGCACACATACATGCGTAGTTGTATGGTTACTTGTGAAAGTGTAAACTTCGTACCCTTCAGCAATCTCTTATTTAACAATGGCATAAACTGTGTGAAAGGAATAGTGATAATATTATCAAAATGGCATTTGGCATCCTGTGGGAAAGCATTATGAGCTGTTTTCTTTGAACTCTAGCCAGTCCAGGAAAATATAAGATTCACTCACTTCCGCGAATCGGTGCCAGCATTATGTTTTGTAATCATCGATTTTTTATTCATATGCAATCTACATATACATATATAATATTAGATTTTTGGGAAATTTGGTATTTCTGGCATATATGTATGTCAGTCGCGACAAGTTTGTTTTGCACCAAATTCAAAAGTTTTATTGAAATGTTGTAAAAGAATTATATAATATATAATTTTTATGAGTTTTATTTTTATTGCAGAAGTTTACGAAAACTGTTGGGTCAAGATTAAGAAACTGACAGAGGACGAATTTAAAATGGCATATAAAACACTATGTTAATTAAAGTCGGATTCAATTGGCTGTAAAAACTTTTTTGATACTCAAAAAAATGGTAACTCCCAAAGTACTACACCGTAATGATTTCTGTGTTATGATAATTCTACGTATGGTTCTTAAAAAAAACTGTCTGAAAACATCTAAAATTAATATAATATAATCTAAATAACGGATACTATAAATTGTACACAATTCTCTTGACAAGTTTTTTGAAGTCTTGTCCATTTATTAGAGATAATTTGAACGAAATATTACTAAAGTAGTGTCCGTGTCGGTCATTGGACAACTTTCCACTTATAGGAATTGCTTTTGTATGAAAATAATAATGAAAACGTTGTGTTCATGAATTTTGTCCAGTTATGGGAAATGTGCGGCTATGAAGACTGTTCGTAATGGGAAATTTCACTGATCAAAAAAGTGGTAACTCCTAAGGTACTACACCGTAATGATGACAATACTAGACTTATCAAACGCATTAAATATTTTATTTTTACAAAGTCATATCTAACGCGGTCAGTACAAAATCTAAGGCAGGTGTCAAGAAAATGTTGTTCTAAGAAATTATTGAATGATGATCTTGATTACTCAATATAGTTGAAATTATTTTTGTCTCAAATTTTGTATTTATAACCAAATTTCTTATGCGGAATCGTTGCGAATGTTGAAAAGGGTTTATGGTGATTCAGTTTTATCAAAGACGGCTGAGAGATTGTGTGAGAAAAATATTAGAAAAGTGAAGAATGTGGCGCTTGAAAATCGTCTGGCAAGTGTTAAAGAGACGGATCAACCGTGAAACCCGTTTTCAGTCGATCGAAGACATAAAACGAAATTCGGTGAAGGAGCTGAAGGCCATCTCAAAATGTGGTTATAAAAAAGTTTTTGAGAACTGGAAAAATCGTTGGCGTAAGTGTATTACATTTGGTGGGGATTACTTTAAAGGCGACAAAATAAATATTGATGAATAATTACATATTTTGTTTTCCGGGTACTCTTTTGTCACAGTGTATATTTTTATAATCAAATGAAATTTTGAAAATATATACATATGTACGTATTTATACGCAAATTTGAAAATTTTCCATTTGCTGAAACTTATGCCGGACTTACATAGGTAAGCACAGAATTGGCAGGAATTTGACAGCTGAGCTTTGCTATTAGGGCATTGAGTGTGTTTACAGTTTGATCATTTGAGTGAATTCAAAAGGAATTTGGTAATTAAAGAGTACAGAGGTATAGATTTGGTTATTAAAGAGCACTGAGGTGCAGGGATTATACAAGTTCTGTCGCAAAAGAAACAGGACTGTTAAAATAAAACAACAAAAAATTAATATTTCTCAAAAGTTACATTTTTTTATTCAAAGTCATTTTTCGGAATGCTCTTGAGAATATCGGTCGTCGGCAAATGAAGTTTTCCAAATAGGTAAAAATCCCACGGTGCCAGATCAGGTGAGTAGGGTGAGTGATTAATGGTGAATATGGAGTTTTTTGTCAAAAAATCAGTGACAAGCGTCGACCGATGACACGACGCATTATCGTGCAACAGGCCCTAGGACCCTGCCTTACGGTGTTGTGGTCGAGCACGACGAATGCGTAACAATGCGTGACAAAATACGCTTCATAACACCAAGGTAAAATACAGCATTAATCCTTTGGCCAGGTGGGACGAACTCTGGGTGTACAATACCCTCTGAATCGTAAAAACAAATCAGCATTGTCTTTATATGCAATTCTATGTATTTTACGAGCGATGACCAAAAGCTGCTGTCACTTTTTGATCGATAACGTCAATTGTAGTTATCTAATTGTCTTAAAATTTTTACGAAATGTCAACAAGAGATCAGTTATATTTAAAAGGTTCTGTTTCCTTTGCGATAGACCTTGTATAAAAAGTACTAAGTTAGCGTAAATAATAAATCTACTTCGATTAAATAAATTCAATATTGAGCTTAACATTTACTATTTAATAAAGTAATCTAAGTGTTGGTCTAATTTCGAAAGTTTTATATTATCTATTATAAATAAATTCTTAAAATTCTTTAAAGATATCGTCAACTAAAATACAATAACAATATCGAAACATCACTTTTCATAAATTTACAAGCTAAGGAAAAACGAAATAAAACCACTCATATTGAAATAAAATTTATGTTTTGGTTATAAAATGGTTATATATTGGATATCTAACAGCGGAAGCTGAGAATAAAAAATAAATAATAATAATAATCACAATAACAATAAAAACCCGATTTCGTTTTTTTTTTCTGATGATACAACGTTCTGCATTTTAGGTGATATTCATTGAGTAGTTGTTTTAACGATTGTATTGCAATCATTTGCAGTGAATTCATTGTCGCGTAGACATGAAACCTTCCACTTTTAGATCCATAACTATTAAATATAACGTTAATAATTTCATATACGTACATGAGTATGTATGGCTGTGTGTGTGACTCAGTGCCGACCTACACAAGTTTCGCCTGATATACAAAAGCGCGCCCGCCTGTTAACTGTACGTTAATAAGGTTGTCAATTTAGTTACAGCGTCCAAATCTAAACAACTGCTGGAACGATGGAAATACGTGCTCTTACCTTATTTGGAGTCTATTAGGTAAAAAAGGATACCAGCAACATCTTATTAAAATGTTTACGCCATGATACAAAGAAATTATTTATGTCTCCTAAATTTAAAACTTGCCGAGTGACTTATCAAGCCCATCGGCTTCTGTTTACCTTTTTTCAAATGGGTGTAAATATGCATGTGCATGTGTATATATTTGTGTATCAACATAAATTATAATTGTAATATAAAGCAAAAGAAAGAATTACTGAAAAACGGTTGCACCGATTTTGATGGTACTCAGAGCAAACGTCACTACATATACTCGTACAGCAAGCGCTATCCAAAGTAGAAATTCTGTTAAAGAGCATAATAGTTTTGTTCGCCTAACGGCTGTTTGTTTCAGCTGAAACTTATTGTTAAAATGATACGGATGACGAGGCAAGTTGAAATCCGGGTATTTTCTGTCCTTCCGACAATGAGAAAATCGGTGAAATCGGTTTATAACCCCGACCACTCTCCATATTATGTTAGGTTCGTCTGGTAGGCCAATAAGCCACACATAGACCAGTTTTTTTCCTTTGCGATACCAGATGCAGTTCAGTTGCTAGGTCCAAGGGGAGTAGTCATCTTTAAGATTCCTGCGCTTGGCACGATTTTAACATACTCTGCGGCCGCACTATCGATACCTCCTCCAGTGGCATTACCCACCGAGCTATGCGCTAGAACCTTATATAAATTTTCCTTCAACCAGTAGTCGCCTCGTCGATTTTGTTGCGCAGTGTTTAGCGAAGAGGTCTGCAGGTAACAGGTTTAGTACTAGTTATCCACCATACTACTGCACCGTAAATCAGAATTGGTCTTACAATAGCTGTGTAGCACCAGAGCATGAGAGAGGGAGAGAGCCCCCAGGTTGTGCCGAGCATCCCCCCATATTAACGTTTAGACTGAACTACTTAAAGTGCGATATCTCACTACGTCATTACGACAGAAGGATTAAACTTCACATCCGAGATGGTACGGAAGGGGTTGATAAGACTCATTCCTGTTAGATGAAATACATTTAACGAACTAAACGTCCAATTTTCGTCAAAATTGGATTACAATATTATCTTTACATTGATATCTAGCGACAATGAGAGAAATCGGGCAACCAAATAATTTAAATAAATAAAAACAATATGTTAATTACATATATATGTAAGTATATTAGGGTGCGTAAAATAAAAAACATTTTTTTCCTTGGAACTCTGGAAAGTAGATTCTTTGACATCTATACGAAAAGCTCTTCAAGTATGTACTCTCAATTTGACGAGAGTTTCTCCGCATTTCAGTTCTCTATATTTTTTTTTTCTTATCATCATATGAAAAAAATTATATCTCGCTTCCAACTGCTACAACAAAATAACTAGTTTCCTCGATTTTGTAGGAAGTCTGCTCTACAAAAATTGTCACCTATTACTAACAAAAATAATGAATATTTTGAAACGCTTAACTAAATTATAACGGATGATCCAATTAAAAGTAGTTTTTCAATATTTCAATATAAGCCCATTTCTGGCTCAATGGGTATGCAAACAACCTAAATTGCCGTTTTTGAGACGAGGTACAATCTGAAGAGATTTAAAAGCTGTCACTTCATTCAGAAAAAAAAACACTTTTGGTGTGGTTTGTGGGCCGGTAGAATCATCGATCCACATTTCCACAAAAGTAATGGCGTTGAGAACGTAACCGTCAATGGTGACCGTTATCGCGCGATTATAACTAAGGTCGTGTGATAGCGCATCGTTAGACTTTTCACTTTGGGGATATGTAAATTCTAAAGTCTGTGCGAACAATCCCGTTTCGATTCAGGCCTTGGAGCAAAAAATCACGCGTGTCATTCGCCAGTTACCAGTCGAAAATTGAACTCAACGATGGCACCATCTGAGACGCAGCCGTGGCCAACATTTCAAGATGATAATCTTCAAAATATAATTGCCAAAGAATGTTCTTTAGAATGATATTAAACATTGACCAATAAATTTTAAGTTTCTGTGTTTTTTCTCTAAAAAAGTACGAAACCTCGAAATGGATCTCCCTTTAAGAGAACTTTTCTATTTAATATAGAACTAGTTTCTATCTCCTAATAAAGCAAAAATATAAAATCGTACACGGACGACGTGTCAGTTACAATTATGAGCTCACACTTGAAATTTTTTTTAGTGATGTCTAAGGGTCCCCTTAGGAACACCAAAGGGGAAAAAATTGATTCTGTAGCCACCCTAGCATTAACCATGTGACATTTTATTCCGTTTCAACCTACAGTTTAAGATTAATAACCTCTTATTACATCATTAAAAACGATTAAGGAATATGTAAATTTTCTGCTCTGACCGTTGCCTAAGAATATTGTGCAACCAGAAAACAAAGCTAATTGATTTTTGCCTCTTCAAGAAACCAACTTAATGTCTATAGCGGTTACGCTCATTCATTCGCATCAATTTCCATACGTATTCATACGTATGTGTGTATATGAATGGGGTTATTCACAAACCTGGCTCATTTAAATAAGCTTCTAAGTTAAAAGTATGGTAAAATTTATTAATATTTCTTTCTATCTCTAAAGACAAGAACAAAAACATTGTGATAGTTTTGCACCTAGCAAATGAAGCATCAATAAAGCAAACGAGGATTGCTTAATTTTCAAGTGTTTTGTATAAACATATGCCATTTGAAGTTTTTTCTCTAAATGGATACACGAAACACAAGGATAAACGCGAGTAAACAATCATAAAGCTTCACATTAGGTTAAGGCAGTTTCTTAAGAAAGTTAATCTACCAAAGAACAAAATAAGAGCAGGTGTAAGTTCTCTTATGGAAGGTCATCAGCATTCTGTATTTGTATCAGATACGAACAAAATATCTTCGAAAGAAACGCTTATAACATTTTTATATCCTGAACACCCAGATGGTAATGTCGGGGATTACGAAATGTATGTAAAAGTTGCGTTGTAGTCTACGTGAGCAGATAATTTCACGTTTTGGTCCGCTCGATTGGCCACCAAGATCGTGTGATATCACACTGTTAGACTTTTCCTGTGGGGATATGTAAAGTCTAAAGTCTATGCGGACAATTCCTCTTCCAAGCGGCCAACATTTGAAAGAGATAATCTTCAAAATATAAATGCCAGAGAATATTCGCCATTAAATTTGAAGTTTCTGTTTTTTTTTTAAGTAAGGCACCTCGAAATGGATCACCCTTTAGTAGCTGCCATACAAACTGAGCGATCGGAATCAAATGCTTATATGAAAGGTTTGTTCATTTTAAGGGATATTTTCAGGAAATGTTTCATAGTATTGTACCAAACAACGCAATAATCTTCGAATAAATTGTCCAAATCGCACCACTATCGCATAATGCGTCTAAGATTCAAGAATTTCTTGTTCGAAAATATTTTTATTCGTTAAGGGTATTCTCGATGTAACCGAAGTTAACCGTAAGGCAATATTAATTTATTGCTGATATTTGGTCTTTTATAACAGATATTCAATTTCAACTCTTTAAGAAATAAATCATAATAGTACGTTTGTATTAAAATCCTTGTATGTGCTTTTGTCTACAATATTAATGAAACTTTTGATTTCAGCAAACAAAATGCGTTTTTACGACAGACCTAATATATAAATTTACACATACTTATTTTCTTTAATGCTAGTGTGTCTCAAATTAAAATAATTTTGATTGATTACTTTGGATTATCTTGTCATTCACCAACATCAAATGGAATATTTATCAGCTCCAAACCTGTTTATTTTTACGTTTATAAAAAATCTCTCGGCTGTTTTTTCATTACTCGGCTGGTGAATTATATAATTTGGTACCTAAATACCTAAACATTCGATAGCTAGTATCTACAAATATACATATGTATGTACATACTTATATGTAAGTATGTGTAGAGCTTTGGCGTGTAAATAGAATTTCGAATTTTATTTGTGCCAAACTCGCAATCAGAAATCGTTTTAACAGAATCCAATAGTATGTTTTTATCTTTTTAGCTATAAGTTTACTTATAAAAGCTAAAGCGAATTTTCTGTTGGTTTAGCTTGACCCTTCCACTTGAGATTTATTTTCTTTAACACTCGGTTCATTATTTATACATGCTTGTGTGCATATGAAGTGTTCGTAACTACGTATCTACGTGTATTACGTTGCTCATGGACACACATATCAACATGTGTGTATTTTTACCGTCTTGTATTCGTATGTTAGATTTCTATTGTTTGGCATGAATATGCTGAAATTCGAAATGAAATTAACACTGGTCAATACTCCCGTAAATTATATTGGAAGCAGAAGGCTTTGAGGTGCTTTACGATATTTTTTCTACTCTCCACCAATGTTTAATTGCGCAAATCCAGTTTTAAGCAAAAAAATATTGTACACCGAATTTAGACAGCCATATATACTGGCTAAGTACCGGAATATTTACAACAACTACATAGGCAGCCTCTTTATCTATTACACATTCACATTATTAATTTTCGTCATTTCACTTGGCATTCAAATGAAATTTTATCCACTTCCCTATGATCAATTGTCATTAAGAGTTCTTTGACTCTAAACCTGGTTAATTTTATATCATTGCATAAAATAAATATGTCCATGTGCAAATGAATACAACTTTGAATGCTTATAAATATGAGTACTTGAAGAGGTTTATTTATTTTGTTTCAACAGCAATATGCTTGTAAAATTAACTACGTACATTACATTTATATACATTTGACAATAGAAATCTGTTTTTTCTAGTGTTCTATATTCAAAACGGTGCTTTGAGGTGGTGTTTTTAATTGTCTGGGACCATAATAAATCAGCCAATCCTTACTAATTTCCACTTTATGCTTTGAATTCAACTGGAACTGAAATCCAAATTATTCACTAAGACTTCAAATCCTTCTCCAACAGATACTTAAACTTGCAACGATTCATATTACTCTCAATAAAGGCTATATCACTCCAACTCTAGAGCCCGTAACAGCTCTCCACATCATGAAGCTGCTGCCATCATATTTAACCGTTGGTAACAAGTTCTTAGATCAAGCTCCCCCTTAGTTTTGCTTCAAACTTTTTCTCTTCCATCTCTATCATAAATGTTGAACTTCGCTTTAACTGGAAATAAAACTTGTTTTACAAAAGTACATGCAAATTTTCGGTTTTTCTTCTGAAATAAGTGGTTTCTTGCATAGGGTTCCTTTGTGGAACCCGTTATCATTTAGAGTTCTTTGTATTGCTTTTGGATAGATTATCCGTTGCGATGTAACTGTTATGTATTCGGTATGAAGTCTCTACGAGCTAGTACCACTGCGCGGCTTAACTTTTGTAAAACCACTATTTTCGAAACTTCCTTTTATAGTATTATTTATGGTATACCGTTGCTCGACCCAATTCGGGAACTAAACCATATAAGTAATGTATAGTATCTATATTTTTTTTTTTTTATAATTTGTTTGTTTTTTTAACACCCTTACGACCCTTTGACAAGAACTCATGATGCACGACGTTCCTCGGTTTGGGCTCATGCGGCTTCCATTGGGATGATAGAACCTTGGTTTCCATGTCATAACCATAAACCCATGATTCGACATACATATGTAATTAACGATACTTTTCGTAAACACCTCGTATATAACTGGAAATCTGATAGAGCGAAGTTATAGAGTATAATCGATCGAGGTAAAAACAAAACTTGATATAGTTTTAAAGCAGCACACATTGTCTTTATAAAAGTAGAGCTTAGCTTTGGCAATTACCTCTTTATTGTGGACTGTAAAATATTGGCAGCATCCGTCTTCCATTTACCTAGAATTAGCACAGCTCTAAACACTACTTATAATCATAGATGATTTGATATTTTTAGCCACTTGGAACTCGTCAATTTTCACAGAGTTTTCAAAGCTATTTATTTACATATTAAGGAAATTTTCAACACTTCTAACACTCATCAAAGGACTTTCTGCTATCAACAGCATATATTTCCATTAAAAAATAAGATTTCATTAACTCAAGAAATGTATTCTTAAATCAACATTGTTCACACCAAAATATTATACCTCGTGAACTAATTGTCTAACAAATAATCAAAAGTCATGACGTTTATATACATATATGTATGATACATAGATAATACTACTACTACCATCTATATGATTTCTATTAGTTGGCTTATAACAAATAGTTAATGAGATATAGCATTTCAGTGAAGCAACTTGTGTTAGTTTACAAAAAATGGACCCTAAAGCATTTCGTGTGTTAATAAAGCATTGCTTTTTTGGGGAAAATACAGTTGAATTTGGGCTCAGGGAAATTCACCGTTGAAAAGATATCTGTTAAGCTGAAAACATTCGAAATGAGCCAAGTAGGTGCCTCGCAAGTTTATAATCCAACGAAAACAATGAATTACTGATTCTGAGAAGCCTTTAAGTGCTCTCTAATCGGAATAAAGCCGAATTTTTGCATCGGTGATAGAAGCATTGCTCCATCATTTCCCACTGGAGTCCAATCGACAGCTATTCTAGTGGATTGCACATGATGAACCGGTTCTCAGGCGTGGAAAGGCGAAAAAGGCGGCTGGAAAGTTTATGAGAACAGTCTTTTGGGATGGACGTTATATAATACATACTCAGCGACTGATTACTGAGCCATTTATAATCTATTTCACTGAAGTTCTTTTGATCTATTCCAAATACTTAGCAATTGTATTATTTTTGATGAAGAATCTGTTTAAATTTGTAAGCATATATTCTATTGATTCCTACGAACATGAATTTTGAACAAATGCTTATGATTTGAAATATAACTTTTGTAGTAATGAGTTGTATTAAATTTTGACATAAAGAAATAAAGAGGATTCTATGTCCTTACCCGGGTTCTAAGCTACCTTCCCACCAATTTTTAGTCACATCGGTTCAGCCGTTTTTGAGTTATAAATGGTGTAACTAACACAACTTCTTTTTTTTTTTTTTGAACTATTAATTTTTTCCAGTCCTTTGTTGCACTGGGCACTTTTGTAGAGTGAACAATTCTGAAAAATATGTGTCTAAAGTCAAAGCGATGCCATAAAATACCTCTGATCTGTAGGAATTTAAACATAAAACTCACGATTGTAAAGTATTTTCTTTGGAAAATTTTTAAAGGCCTTGGTCCAGATCTTAATGTTAATATTAAGCGATAAAATTTTTAGGTAATTTTTTTTAGGATATTTCGAAGGAAGTTTCGTGACAGGACTGAAAAAAATTAATAGTTAAAAAAGAAAACACCCTAATAACATACATATGAGACATCCAAATTAACGAAATCTATAATGATGCGAAGTATGGCTCCACAAATTCTCATTTGATTTCATTAAAAGTCTGGACTAATAGCATTTACAATCCTCTGAGTTAAAAAAGATTGAATGATATGTTCAGTAAGCACTGTGGTTCTCGACTTCGACTATTTTTAGATGAAGTAATGTGATGTCGTGGTTGTCATTCGACTTCATTAATTTTCATTCTGATTAATGAGGTACTAGAGAGACATTTTTTCAGAAAGTTTGGTTGATATAACTATAACAAGTTTTCGCGAGATATTTTAGTAAAGTTATCGCAGATCTGGAGTTGAATTCCTCTCGTTAAACTGATAGTTTTTATATACATATGTTTATATGTGCTATGTAAGACTTTATTTCTATCTCGTATATACTTTGAACAATATGTAGGGAGAGTAGAAAAATAGTCCCAATCAGATTGCAAGGACATCCGCTCGTAAATCTTCCAATTGACTTTGTACAACATTTATTTCCTTCATTATTCATCATTGATACATTCTTACTAATGAAGTACACTGGGTGTGTGAATGGAAAATTCGTCGCTAGATGTCGCCCGTAGCGGGCTAACTGCTATAACGACAGATAATTTAGCCAAGTTCTGGCCCGGAGGTGCTGAGCTTAGATGAATGTGCAAAAAATTTACCAGAGCAGAAAATGTTACTGAAGATAAAACAGATATATAAATAAATTTATTAACATCATCCGTAGAGAAGGCAAAAAATAAGAATAATACAAATATGCACAAAGAACTAATTACCCTTGCCAGGGCGTCTAAAAATTCTATGATAGTACAAAACTCATGATTAATAATTAAATATATATTGGTTATATCGACCTTATCAGTGTGTCTTTAGATCCGTAAAAGGAGAATCGATACACACCACCTCTTTGTCAATTCCAAAGCTGCTTTTGAAAAGGAGCCGTTATGCCGCAACACGAAAAGCTCCGTCAGGATTGGGAAAAACCTCTCCAAACCGTTCAATACCAAACAAGGTTTCAGACAAGGCGACTCCCTTCTTCAATCTGCTGCCGGAGTAAATAATTCGAGCTGCAGAACTTAATCGAGTAGGTACAATCTTTTATAAGAGTGTACAGCTGCTGGCGTATGCCGATGATATTGATATTATATCTCACCCGCGTCGTTAGCTCTGATTTCTCTAGACTGGGTAAGGAAGCAACACAAATGGGTCTGGCAGTGAACGAGGGCAAGACGAAATATTTCCTGTCATCAAACAAACAGTCGTCGCACTCGCGACTTGGCACTCACGTCACTGTTGACAGTCATAGCTTTGAAGTTGTAGATAATTTCGTCTATCTGGAACCAGCGTAAACACCACYAACAATGTCAGCCTAGAAATCCAACGCAGGATAACTCTTGCCAACAGGTGCTACTTCGGACTGAGTAGGCAATTGTGAAGTAAAGTCCCGTCTCGACAAACAAAAACCAAACTCTATAAGTCACTCATAATTTCCGTCCTGCTATATGGTGCAGAGGCTTGGACTATGACAACAACAGATGAGTCGACGTTGCGAGTTTTCGAGAGAAAGGTTCTGCGAAAGATTTATGGTCCTTTGCATGTTGGCCACGGAGAATATCGCATTCGATGGGACGATGAGCTGTATGAGATATACGCTGGCTAGTTAATGTAAAACACTACAGCTCTGAAAGTATTCGACGCATTATTCGCCTGGGGAAGCAGAGGAAGACCTCCACTCCGTTGGAAGGATCATGTGGAGAAGGATATGGTTCGCTAGGAATATCCAATTATCGACTCTACTAGGCGAATATTGCATCTCGGAACCGAATCATTTAGTTGTTGATAAATTTTCAGGATTTACAAACGTAAGAAGTAAGTCTGTTCATTCTGGAATGGCAAATTAAACCGAGAATATCTCACGTGAAAACTATCAAAAAAGCCAACTCCGAAAAAAGTATTTTCTCATTGAAAACCACACGTCTAAAAAGGTAGCCGTTATTAGGAGTACAGTGATTTAGGTTAGTTAAGTGGAGTTTACTAAGAAGTTCGAATAGCAATTACCCGCCTGAAGAACAACAAAGCGGCGGGGGCCGATGGATTGCCGGCCGAGCTATTCAAACACGGCGGCGAAGAGCATGCATCAGCTTCTTTGTAAAATATGGTCGGACGAAAGAATGCCCAACGATTGGAATTTAAGTGTGCTATGCCCAATCCACAAAAAAGGAGACCCCACAAACTGTGCTAACTACCGTGAGATAAGCCTCCTCAATATTGCATATAAGGTTCTATCGAGCGTATTGTGTGAAAGATTAAAGTCCACCGTCAACAAACTGATTGGACCTTATCAGTGTGGCTTCAGACCTGAAAAATCAACAACCGACCAGATATTCACCATGCGGCAATTCTTGGAAAAGACCCGTTAAAGGAGAATCGACACTCACCACCTCTTCGTCGATTTCCAAGCTACTTTCGACAGCACGAAAAGGAGCATGCCTTTATGCCGCGATGTCTGAATTTCGTATCCCTGCAAAACTTATAC
>NW_017536052.1:110744-146399 GCF_001853355.1 Bactrocera latifrons | reverse complement strand
ATTATTCGCCTGGGGAAGCAGAGGAAGACCTCCACTCCGTTGGAAGGATCAAGTGGAGAAGGACCTGGCTTCACTTGGAATATCCAATTGGCGCCACGTAGCGAAAAGAAGAAACGACTGGCACGCTGTTGTTAACTCGGCTATAATCGCGTAAGCGGTGTCTACGCCAATCAAGAAGAAGTGGAGTTTACTAATGGAGATAAGTGGGTAAAAGTTAGTGGCCTCCATATAGTATGTAGTATATGACAATACTCGTAAAGCACATCGATTCACTATTTTGCTAACAATTCAACGTTTTTGACTCTTAAAAATTATGAGAGTTCATTCCAACTTGGCCCTTAAATACGTCTTTCGCTTTCGATTTGAGAACAAGACCGAGTTCTCAAAGCCGAAAAGCTGTGCTTGAGGTCAATGCGCAGTCAACAAATTATTTCCGGTCCACGAAATTGATCATTCGATTTCGTTTTGTAAACATTCGAGCATGTGTAGGAGCACGGCTTGTAAGTGGCCGACAACAATGCTCAAATGGTGCCCCGCTTAATCTCAATTGGTTTCATCTCGAGCTATAAATGGAGTCTGCAATAGTTCTGTTAGGTTACAAAACGCATAATCACAAACGCACCTTTCACATGCATAAACGGATATACATATGTACATATAGGATATGTATGTATGTATGTATACGAAAACAATATTCATAACAAAAGTAATGAATTAAGCCAGGAATACCTAAGACGCGGACGGTAATCGATTTTAATATATTATGATTTTACTGTGTCGGTCAGACTACGGTTTCACCAACGCATGCAAATTGAACAATTTTTAATGAAGTAGTAAAATTCATTCATAAATGCATTCACTGTCTCCGGCCGCATGTCTAAACCAAATTGTCTGCAGAAGGAAATCTCAGTAAGACACTCAGAGATGCAAAGGTATAACATTTCATATGAACATATTTCGAGCGTCTCAATGCGTCTCCACACATACATACATGAATGTGTGTATTCTGTATAAATACGTAGTATGTGTGAGTATAAACATGAAAATTCCATCGTGCTACTACATACTGCAGTTCGCTCCTACCTTTTGAGCTCGTTTCAGACCAGAAAGTTTACTAACTCTTTCCAATATGAGTTTACATGCATACATATGTATTTATGCATTCTTGTACGCACAACCATGAAAACGCACATACATATACATATATGTATCTATGCCCGGTGCCCTGGTGGTATACTGTAACACTTCAAATTGCAAAACAAAAATCTTCCTTATTAGTAAATATGCACAATAAACTTGAAATAGATAGTGCATACTTTTTTAAGTACTGAAATTTAGCGTTTTTCTAAAATTTCATTTAATAAATAATAAAGCCATACCCCATCTAAAGGTATATATAAAAAATTAAAAAAGCCAAAAGTAATGAGAACTAAACTCGAAAGTCCTAAGCCTCTACATGTATTTCAGCAGTAAGAATACTTGCCCGGGAATGTAGTCCGAAGAGCGAAGTAATTGTAGAGAAATTGACCATATGACCTATTATTGACTGAGGGCTCCAAATAAAAAAGAAAACCACAATTTATATCTTGGGCAGTCAACGAAATAAGAGGATAATTGTTTTATTACTTTCATATTCTTATGATGTTCATCTTACACTCTAGTTTTCTTAGTTTTCGTTTGAGTATGCTCACAGTAGAAAAGTATGATTTTAAAATAATGATATCCATTTGTTGTGTTGTTAGTGTGGAAATCTCTATATTGTCTAAATTTTCTTATAAAGCTTGTAATATTGTGCTAGCTTTAACTAAAGAATCACAACCACATACTATTTGAGTTCCTAATATATTGGCAATCGCTTTCCTACTGGGTTATTTCTCATGCATTCGTGGACGCAAATGCATACGAAAGGCACGAGCCCAACACACGTTTCTGTTTTGAGTGCGATTAATTAAATTTCATTGTAGTTGTTTTAACTGATTCGGCAAATGCATACGGATATGAATGCGATGGCATCCTCCAAAAGCGAATTTATTTTTGTAATTAGAAACGATTCTAAAATACATTTATTTATGAAGGCAGGAAATTACACTTTAGTTTATACAATTGGATTGTCAAACTAAATAAAAATTGTACATCATCCGCACACATATATATATGTATATATATTAGCATTGAAATTAATTTCTAAATACCCATGAAATTAAAATATTTACTTATTATTTCCAATAATTCTGCCTATCTATTTTTTCGGTTTCCCAAATTATAAACATAATATATGCTCTATAGTGATTCCAAGCTATTAGAAGGAACTGTACGCCATAATATAAACCCACGATCTACCAATACGTATCACGCACTCAACGTACTTAGTACTATATCAGGTATATACATAAGTACATATGTATGTATGTATGTATTTTGGGTTTCACTTGAAAGTAATTACTTCTGAATTCATGCCACTAAAATGCCCAACAATTAACTATTAAAGAACGATCATTCATATGTTTTTAATCGTAATGATAATTTATTTATCAACATAGTCCAGACTGGGCAGTAGCCCCGAATGTTTTCTTGCTGCGAAAACGATATTGGAAATACTATAAGGACCATTGAGGAGGCCATGAAAATGGTACAAAGTCAAAAAACATAATGTAGGTTCAAATCCATTGGAAAAGGAAGATTAAAAAACAAAAATTAAAAGAACCCTTATTAATTTGTCGATTGTGGTTTGCAGAACGTGTCTCCATGGCGTTTTTTAAGTTTTAAAAAGTTCTTCCTAGTTACGGAAGCATTGACCCGAAACTGTTTACTTTAAAATACTAAAGAGATTCTCGAATAGGTTTTGATGTGTGTTTCGGGTCGTTATTGTGTTCAAAGGCCCAACCCAGAGGCATAATCTATTTTGTCTATGGTACGTATGTTTTCTATTATATTTCGGGATTTGACAACCCTAGTGTTGCAATATGTCAACTCACAACTTTATCGTAAAGTTCGACATTTTTGATGTTATCAGAGTCAAAACGTTTAGCCATACGACCTCTCGTGTCTTGTGTTGTTTACAGTAACTTAAAATATTAGTGTCGGCAAAAAAACTAATTACGGGATCGTCTCAGTGTGAGCGTTCGAAAAACACTGATTTTCGCGAATTTCTTTTTTAATGTTGAAAATCGGTCCGATTTTGTTCTTTATAAATAAATACATTCATGGCGAATACAAAATGATTTTTTTATGGTTATGGTTTATTGGTTGTATAATGTAAATGACACGTACAAAAAGGTCCTGAACGATGTCAACGATTGCAGCCGCAATTTTGATCTAAACCAAAAATTTAAATAAGATTTGGAATATGTGGGAAAGTCGTTACCGCACTATAGAAGCTTTTTGCTTTTTGTTTATTTTTGAAATTTGACAATTGGTGACGGTTTGAACAAAAAGTATCGATTTTGGGCCTTTTTTGACAGTTTTTCGTAAAACAAAGGGGAGATTTCCATAGCGCGATAGCAAATGACGTGAAAAATGTTCTCTCCAAATTGGAACCAGCTATCTTTAAAACTCTTCCTTTGAGAGTGTGAACCGTTTTGAAAAACAAAATTTTGAGAAAAAGGCGTTTAAAGATTGGAGTCACTATGTTCCACACTCTGTTCTCTTTCTACAAAAAACGCTGTTGCGTCCGTAATAATTTGAATTTCGATTTCAAAATTTGAGAGAATGTTTGGTACAGTGTATACTCCGATAATGCAAAAAAAAAATTAATTTCACGAAAGTTTCACCCAGAGACGAGCCCTTAAACCGCGAACATTTGCGCGCGACTATTTTTTACAACTTTCAACAGTTGCTATGAGAGTGTTGATGCTATGCACAAACTTATATTGAGAGAACGGCATGTGTCATATCGTGAGACAGAGGCAACTATAGGCATTAAGGGGATCAGCAAATATTTAATAATGGACATTTTATGGGACAGGTGACGAATAGTGGAATTACACGTATGAACCTAAAAGCATGGATTCGTCGATTGTATGGATGTTTAAAGATGAGCAAATGGTTGTCTGTTTTTAGGAACAACTGGATATATCACAACCATGTCATCAGAACAACGCAGAACAGTAAATTGTGAGTGGTACACCACCATCTGGTTGCCTTTCAAGAAATTAGAAAAACCAACCACCGAAGATGGATCACTCTTCGCCACAACAATGCAAACTCGCAAACATCGACTGAAACACATGTATTTTTGAGTACTCAAAACATCGATTTGATGAGTCATCCTCCGAATAGTTCTTGGGACCCAAATACTCCTTTTTATACCCGTCCAAAAGAAATAAGAGGTTATCGTTTTTCGAGGCGGTTGAAGCGTTCAGAACCCATGTTTTAGAGATACTTCAATCAAAATGGCAAAAGTGCTTCGACAATTGGTCCAAACGCATGCAAAATTATATAGATCTTAATAGAGAATAGTGATTTTCGATGATTAAAATTGTTTTTGCTCTCTAATCCCGAAATTTAATTTATGCCAAAGGTGGTATATTATTTCATTAAAAGGACCAACTGGAAAAGCAGGTCAAAGCCATTGCGCTACCGCCACCATGTTTAAAACTTAGCTCTCAATTCTGTAAATCGAGAAGTTTTATCTTTATCATCAAAATTTATTGTATTTAATTAAGATTTATCGCTAAATAAAACTGTCTTCCATTTCTTTATTTTGCAATCGTAATGTGTAGTGGCAATATTTAATACAGAAAACAAATATCGGACTATCTATAGTACTTTGTGTCAAAAAACACTTTATCTTACTGAAGTTAGCAATTAAAGGTATATAGTATGAACATTTTGTTGCTTTTGTTTTGCACAATACTGAGTCTGTACACATACAAGAATATACACATTAAGGGCTAAGTTCGGGAAATTCCTACCGGTGTTGGCAAAACTTAAAATGTTGCGAAAGAATTAAACCCACATTATTCAATGAAATCGTGGATAAGTTGCAATCAAATCTTGAATATATATCGAATTCTATAAACTTTGACTTAGTCCTATTGCTATATTTTAGTTCGCGTGAGCTAAAGTTTTGTTAAAACAGGTAAGAAAGAGCTAAGTAAGGGTATAGCCAAACATTTCATGCAAAGATTAAAGCCAGGGAAGTATGTACCTCCATTTTACTTATTCTAAGCATAAATATATACACACCGTTATAAAAATAACACGATCACTCAATTTTATTAAGATAGCTCACATATTGGCCAATATATGCGGTAGAAAGTTACCAGGAATTTTCAAATTAAATTAAAAATATTAGCTAAGGATTTTATTAACTAGATTGAACCCATTTATAGCACCTAGACATACAATTATCAAAAAAGGATTCTATCTGAATTTCTATTATATACACTCGTGGCCACTCAAAATGTTCATGAATTGCGCATATTTGACAACACTTTATAGCGGGACCTTTTGAGTTATAGAAATTTTTTATTTGGTTAATGGCTTGTTATTTATCAAAAATATTAAAAACAAAAAACAAAACACCTTCAGCTACAGACAAAATCATTTGAAAGTTAATGAGTATATACTTTGTAATTTCATTTACACTATAATTGAAATTAATGTTTTTTTTTATTGAAACAAGAAGTTTAGAAACCGCGTTACTTTAAAAACAATAAAATCGGCCGCTTTTGTATAAACACAGAAAACCTAGTTTGTGTTCTACTCACTAAACGTAATAAATTAAAAGCTATAATTATAATTAGATAATATAATTTAGTTTACATATCTTACTAAAAACAGAAAAAAAACCAAATTGAAGAAAATTGAGATACATATATGTATATATACATTAAACTTATTGGACGCCCACTTCATATCTTAATTAATTTAGTGCTTAATCATAGAAGTGGTCCGATTACTGCAAACTACGAGCTTCGAATTACTTTCTTGCCAAGGAATATGGGTACCAAGTTTCACCAAATACAGCTTGCATGAACCGACGGACAGACAAACAGTCACCCGGTCCTCAACTTTTCTCGTCATTCTGATTATTTATATACACATATGTAAACCTATAGTTATCACGCTTAGTTTTGTATTGTATAAACCTTGATGTAACAAATCCTATCATTTTCACCCATATATACACACGCGAAAGCTTGTAGAATGACAGAAATTCCATTAAGAATGCAATAGAATGAGGGAAGACTCAGGGTAAAAGCCCAGGCAGTTCGTTAGGGTTTCCTAAATATTCTACATACTACTAAGACGGCGAAATGTCTTAGAAAAGTCACGAGTGTGCTGCCGTATTATGCTATCCAATTTATTATTTAAAGCACGTTTTTGTTAAATTTTCAAATGAAAAAATTTCGATTATTAAAGTTCGTAAAGAAGAAATTTACCTAGTTTTGATCAACATTTTATTTATTATATCAAAATATTGGTAAATCTTTTCTATTTTATTAAAAATATTTGAAGAACCTATCTATTTTTGTTTAAATTATTACAAATAGTTTCGCTTAGTATTGTATATTTTATATGTATGAAAATAGGCCTCTTGGGGAACCTAACACCCAAAAAATATTGCTAATGCGCCTATACAACCTTTTATTTTACTATTTTTAAGTCCTTTTATTTAAATCTCTGTGCCGAAAAATCAACTATTTTGATCAGGTGATCTCAGCTGTTGACGACCATATGATTCTTTTGTTACTTGTATGTTTCTACATTGTATTATACTCTGCAGCAGCTGGTTACGAGGATATAATTATATCAATATTCATTTTAGTAAGTGTGAGGTAACGCTATATAATTTCAATCATGAAAGAGAAGTATAAATCAGCATTTAATTGTCGAAGAACAACTTTTGAATGTGAATACAGGAATCTTTACGAAAAAAATGTTTTAAAATAAACATCACATCACGACTAATATAAATGTATGGTGATAAATACGATTACCGATGTATTTCATTGACATAACTTATATCTAAAGTATGCCCCCTATATTATATTGTATATACATATACATACATATTTTATGTATAAAAGTTGCAGATTCACTTTCCAATTAATGAAAAATCTTCAAATGAACTAATTTTTTGAGTTCGAAATAATAAGACAAATATTAATAGGTCGCAATTGTGTTTGCTGTTTGTCATAATCGTACATTCCATTTGACAGAAAAATTCAAAATCTACACCAAAGTAAGTTTTTTCACCCTAACTCAACACAAAGAGAAAAGATATCCCTTGGCACACAGCCTTAGTTGCATATGCTCAGAAGCGAACTTAGGCGATTGACTGTGCAAAAGCGTGTGTGCGAATATAATCCACCCCCATTCAATTAGTCAAATTATAAGGTAACCTTTTTTGGTTCTCAGAAAGTGGTTAAGAATTTAAACTACGCAAGGCAAGACTGCAGCATCGAAACTTCGTTCTAAGCAGGTACTTCGGCAAAAAAAAAAAAATACAAAAACCTAAAAAAGAGAGCAACGAGGTAAAGTCATCGCCTACAAACGTAATAAATAAGCAGTTAGTAAAAAATAAAAAAGCGAATGTCTTACTAAAAACTATTATACTCTGTTGCGAGAGCATAAAATAAAAAGTGGCGATCGCAAGATTGAGTCGCGTGATGCGTTGCCAAATATAATTTATGGGAATCGAGCGTATACGGTTTGCGTGCAGTGGCATTATGTGGGATGCAAAAGCAAATTGCCGAAAACATTAAAAAAAGTAAAATAAAAAAGGATCGGAATGGACACAGTTTTGTTTGATTGTTTTAAGGAGTATGCAAACCCTTTATTATTAGTGCAATTTTCCCATAAAGCTCTCTTGCATCACATCAGTATGCAAAATTATTCAAATTGCAACTATGGGTAGTCCGATGCATCACACTGACTGCACAAAACACTGGAAAATTTTAACGATGCTGTCGAGTTCAATATTTTGCTCCGTCGCTATTAATTGAGCACAGCAGAACAAAATATTAATGAACAGAAATTATGACCGCGTTTATATTTTATTACATAATGCATTTCACGAATATGTAAATACGCAATTAAATAATTTTTCTCAAATCTGTACATGCTATATATGTGTAACAGTGGCATCTGCACATATGCACATATATGGAGGTATTTATTACATAACTAATAGCCATGACGTGGATTATCGGTTGACGTTAAATGCTGACGTGCTTTCGCGTAAGCGAGACTCTTTTTTTCGATATGACATTAATATGGTTGATTAAATAATTAGTTGTGGTGCAGGTGATGGTTCTTCTTCGATATATTTCAGTGGATTATTTCGAATTGCTTTTCACTTGAATTCCAAAATGCAAAGTTAGTAAACGCCTCTCTAATTTTGAAATCGAAATTGAAATCATTACGGTCGCTACAGCGTTTCTTGTAGAAAGGGAACAGAGTTGGGAATGGAGCAACTCCATTCTTTCAACGCGTTTTTCTCAGAATGGATATGAATTTAATGGGGAATGTTTATTATCTTCGAAAGCACCTTCTCTGAAGCTTTTCTCTTTCAAACCACGACTTCTTCCCAGATGTTGCATCCGTTGAGTCCAATTTTCTATGAGTCTTTCGAGCATTTCGACTGAAATGTGCCAAGCCGTTCCATATTTGAGTCCCAGTGGCTGCGAACGGCGCCAAATCGACTCTTCACGGTCTTCGTGCACACTCACAGCTACAGTCATTATATTTTCTTCACTGCTTGCTGGACGTGGTCTATTCGGTCGAATATTATCCAATAATGAATGGGTGGTGATATTGCGAATAGTACGCTCAATTGGCCGATTAAATTGAAGATGAGTTAAGCGAAGCTCGCCGAACAAACTCTTTGGAGTTCAGTTGGAAGTTTCTTGCACAACTTTTCAATAAATATTTTGTCTCCTTCCAAAATTCGTTAGCGAAATCCTTACCTATCTTATAAAACTAAGTAGAACTGTCTTCTTCTTAACACACTTTCAATAATCATCTAGAATCGTCCGTTCGTTGTGAACAAAAACCTTTCGTAAATCAATACAACATCTTGGGTCTTACATAAATTTGCGTTGTAAAAGTTATAAATACCGAGATGATACGAGATTGGTCTAACAAAATGTTGTGTCTAAACACTGTGTCACAGCTTGAGTGCGAACAAGACAGCGTACAGTGAGAAGTTCTATCATTCCGATCACTGAAGTAACTTGTTGTTATTGCGCGTTATAAGCGAAGCCGGTATTGCCGCTCTGCTGTCGGCTTAGATGCACACCTCTCTGAATAAAGCTGTACTTCGAAACCGTACTTTTACTGCTACCTTAATGGCAGCCACTTATACTTGAAAAATAGTCCAGTTTGGACTGAAAGTGAAAACAAAACATTTCTGATTATTTGATATATTGATATAGTATATTTCCATATGCCTATATGATGTGATTACGAAAAAGAACATTTTCATATTTTTTGCTACCTTCGATAAGATTTTTGCTTAGGTTTTGAGGTATCACTATCAAATTTTGTTTACGTCCTTTTCTCTTCAAGAAGCGCCCATTTATCGGAACCGTCAATACCTCACACCAACTCAACGATCAGAATTCTTGTATGGAAAACTTTTTTATTTCACAAAACTTTTTTATTTTTAGGGCTATGTTATTATAATATATCTGAGCAAGCATACATATGCTAGTTTACTAAAGCTTCAGAGGTTGAAAGCTTACAATTACCGATATTGAGACATACTATTTTTATTAACCCTAAATATAGGAAAATTTTAAGTACAATGAGAATGTGAAATTTGGTTAAATASATTAAATTATTGATTGATTGATTCTAAGTTATAAAACTATACATTTCGGTACGGTGTAAGTCGGTTAAGATTTCATACCGCCGAAAACCAACTCTAAATTTTTAATAAAACAAAAAAAAATATTTTGGAAAAATTTTAAACGTGTTCGAGGTTTTGTGTGTTGGCATAAATTATATGTTTTATTATTTCATTCAAGATAATATTGAGGATCACATATTCATAGATTTTATTAATTTAAATACATAGATTAAATGCAAAACACACTATTCGTTTGAGTCTGAGTAAGAAAACAAGAGCACATGCAAAACTGAGCAGGTTTAGAATATTGACTTCGGTTACAAAGCCTACGGACAAGAACCTGATGTTGATCGCCCAGTTTGCACAGCAGTTACACATAAGCAATAGTCGTCTAAAAAACTTCTTCAGAGAATCGATATCGGCAGTTCTGACAAATGAGCACCTTCTAGAAGAGAAAAGTACGTATGCAAAATTTTATTTCAATATCTTAAAATCTGAGCGACTACATCACTTATATACAGTCAGACGGACAGAGGCCCAAATGGACAGACTGATGCACGAGGCTAACTCGACTCAGTTCGTCACACTGATAATCTGTATACACACATATACACTTAATATAATATATCCTGTTCAGGATAGAAATATTGAAATACATATGTATATGGTAAAATGCAGATAAAATGCCTTTCAAAAAGAAAACCCAAACACTCCCAAAACGTGTGATGTCTTAAACCAACCAAACCAAAAAAAAAAAAAAACACTTAGTATTTGAATGGTATATATTTTTCGATATGTGAGTTTATAAAATAAATTCCGATTTACATATGTAATATTAAGTGGATAGTAATCGTTTTTGCGTGTATTGAGCTGATCGATTCTCACATGTCTATGCTTATATAAATTTAAGTGTCAATCACTGGCATTTACGTTCATATACTGTTAATTTGCAATCGTCTACGAGTGATGTGTGCAATGAGTTCTGTTGACAGATAATTGGCTTGCGCAGAAGATTTTACATATGCACATACCATGTGCATGTACATATATACGATATATACAAATCGCTGATCTGAATGTAGCATGTGCATACATACATATGCATACCATGTTGCAAAAAGTCCGAGTAGAAGCATAATAGTTTAGTTCAAATCACAGGGCGTCCAGCGACCCTAGTCGTTTCATGCAAGTCTCCGTCCTGTGACCGGCACAGGGTGACACGAATTGGAGCATATATTTAGGTGAAAAGTTTGCTTATGCTTCATATACAGTACTTGCCCAATAAATTGCGAACGAAGAAAAAAATATGCAGATCTCTAACTTTAATCATTAATAAAAACATAAATATTTGGCTTATTTTAGAAAAAAAAAAATATTTTTTATATGCTATGTACATTAAACTTAAGTTATTACATTTTTGTATTGAATCATATTCAATAATTTCTCGCCCCGTCTTTATTTTTTAACACGGCCTTTATTCTATCAGGCATGCTTTGAATGCATTTTTGTATCATGCTGTGCAATTCGACATTATTTGTCCAGACATCTTCAATGTTTCGCTTTAAAATGTCAATTGTTGTGTTACTTAGTTCATAGACCTGTCGTTTAAGATATGCCCAACAGTTCTCGATTGGATTTAAGTCCGGAGAATTGCCAGGCCAAGGCAGGACTTCCGAATTCAATTCGTTTAGGACATTCATGTTATTTCTAGCTGTAAGGCATGGAGCCCCATCTTGCATAAAGGTATATTTTTCTGACGGAAAGTTAAGTTGGTTAACATATCAACGCTCAAAAAATAAGATGACATTGTATTTATTTTGAAAATTCTTTATTTATTCTTCCAAATCAATTTCATCCGCTTCAAAGTAATCCCCACCAGATGTAGTACGTTATGCCAACGGATTTTCCAATCTTCGAAACACTGGTCTCACTGGTTCCGTCTTCGCTGCGGCTTGAATCGCCTCTATCGTATAAAAACGGTGTCCCCGGAGCGGTCTTTTGAGCTTGGTGAACAGCCAGAAGTCGCACGGCGCCAGATCAGGTGAATACGGTGGTTGCGGAATGATATGGGTTGAGTTTTTGGCGAAATGAKCATTTAATGCAAATTCTTTGCTCAATAAATTTCGACATCGCAAAAATCGAAAAACTCACTTTTAGCAGCTCATAAAACGACACGTATCTCAAACACTACCGAATACTTTTGACATGGAATTTGACATAAATGTGACTGACAGTACTACCAACCTGAAAAAAAATTATTCTCCAAATCCTTCGATGCGCGCAGTTTAAATTCAAATGTCACCTTATTTTTTGGGCACAGTATGCATGTATGTAGTGAACAGATCGCATTGTGCCTTCAATGAATTGTAAGGGACCAGGACCTTCTGCAGAAATGCAGCCCTCAATCATCACTGAAGGTGATATCATATTACTATTGTTAGTTAAAAAAAAAAAAATAAATAAATAAAAAAGGAAATAAATTTAAAAGAATGTAAATATTTTAGAAACGTACTTTGCTCCAGTATCTTGAATCATAATTTTGGTGCAGCTGAGCCCACAACACTCGGCGTCCTTTTGGCTTCTTTGCTGGTTTCCTTCATTTTAAGCCGTTTTCGTAAAATCTTTTGCGTAGAGTATGAAGAGAAATCGCCGGCGTTTCTAATGTTTTGTAAAATACTTTGCGCTGACGCAGTTCTATTCTTTAGCGCCTTTCTTACGATTAGGCCATCTTCCCTTCCACTCGTTCCTGTCTTTCTCCTGCAGTTTGAGCGATTATTATCACTAATAATATTCTCGTTAGGAACTTCAATAAGATTTTTTTTTAATTTCAGCCACTGATGTTTTAGAAATACCAACAATTTTGGCAATTTCTGAGTAGCTCGAAGTTTCTTCTATCTACTAGAGCTACAACTTTCATTTTCTTTTGTGGTAAAATGTCACTTTTCCTACCCATTTCCTTTAAAAAACTTCAATTAGGAAACGAACATGACAAAGATTTATTATTTTTGTACTTACTTTTTGTTTAATATATTTATATTTCTTCCGGCAATAAATTTCGACGCTATTCTTAATTATTTAAAATTATAATTTACGAAAAATCAGCGCAAGTCGTTCTCCCACTTGGTAAAAAGTGAATGATCAAAATTGAAAAAGAGCACTGATGCCAAAAAAAGAGAAATAACGGTAATCTTACTCAATATATCATATTCTAGACATATCTACAAAAGAAAAAAAAACAGCTTACCATGTTTGCTTAAGTTTTTGAAATAAAAGCGAATGGAGTTGCCACAATCGAATGAAATATTGAAAAGCTTTAAATTTTTGCCCTCGTTCGTAATTTATTGCACAAGTACTGCGTTGTAGTTTGGGAACAAATAGGCTGACCCAGTTATTAAATTATTAGTATATTGCTCAGTACTTATCAAATATATATATTAAAATAGCCACATATTTACCTCTTTTATCTATTTTTGCATCCTGAATGGGTTATATTAAGTTTACTACGATGTTTGTGATACCTGGTAGGAAACGTCGGAGACTATAAAATTTATAAAAATATACAAGGTCACCGTGCTGAGTGGATTTAGCTATGTGCGGCTGTTTTGGAATCGCCGATATTGGACCACTAAGGCATATAGCTGCCATACAAGTTGAACGATCAAAATCGAATAAAATACTTTTTATAACTATCCAAGTAGAGATACTTTTTTCAATAGCCGTTTTTTTGACAAATCACGCGTGAGTCGTGTCAAGCTGTCATGTTGTTTATATTCAGTATTGTTTGGCATTTCAATCTGGACTGACTTACGCCTAAACTATTTTTACAAATCGTTCAACTTTATTACTCGCACTTTGCTGAACTTATGGTCAACTAATCCCAACACCATCACTCATTTGAAACCCAGCATTTATTATTGGATAATATCCGATCGAATAGACCACGTCCAGCACGCAGTGAAAAAATTATAGTAGCCTTAGTTGAGAGTGTACACGAAGACAGTGGAGAGTGGGAAATTGCTGTATTTGGGACAAAGATATTAACCTGAAGAGATTCAAGAGCTGCATACAGAAAGAACGGTTTTGTATGATTTTTGGGCCGCTGGAAACATGACTTGACACGTGTCATTCGCTAGTTACCAGTCGAAATGCTCGAACGAATCATCGAAAATTGGACTGAAGGGATAGACTATCTGAAAGGTAGCCCCGGCCGACATATGTGAGAGATCTTCAAAAATTAATTGGCAAAGAATGCTCTTTCGAAAGATAATAAACATTCCTCTTTAATTTTGAAGTTTCTGTTTTTTTTTCGTTTATTTCAAAAAAGTAGGGAACCTCGAAATGAGTCACCTTTACCTTTTTATGCAAGAAAAAATATATGTGTGAAGGGTATCATAACTTCTATTTAGCCGAAGTTAACGCTTTTGCTACAGTTATATTCTCCACAGGTAAGTTCAATCTACATGTATAAATACTTTTTCACCAGGGGTTAATTGGTCTAAACATTTGCCTTTAATAAGTAGTCGTGTTAACTTGGGTGCATAAACGGCTTTAGAGTTAAGGGCACGTATTGCTAATTCGTGGCTCAAAATATAACTACATATATGCCAAAAAGAATCTAATTAAAATTCGTAATGAACGCGAATCAAAGAAATATGAAATAAATGTACCATAATATGTATCTTCTGCTCGTTAATATTGAAAACATTTCGAAATGAGAAGCTTTGCGTGGTAGCCCTCAGATGAATTCCATACAGAAAAATAGTAAAACGTTTACCTTTAATATATGTAGGTACATACGTAGGTATACTAGTTTCGGTTCTAAAGAGTTTCGGTCATTTTAATGGAAAGGGTTTTGGAATGCGTTTATGACTAACATTCTAGGTGTTCTAATGTCATCTTTACATCACATACTTAGTAGATGTGAATTGCGGAATTTCGGCAGTACTCTTTGAGTTTTCCTTTTTGCAAAAATTAAAAATTGATCAAGAAATGGAAAATAGTTCAATTTGTTATGCAACTTCGTTAATTGTTGCCGCACTAACGAATCAGCTACAAGTCGGAATGTTCTTAGAACATTTTTGTGTTTTTTCGGTATTCCGCGTACTTAAAAAATATCCCTGGTCCATTCAGCATTGGATTGTTATTAGTGCTGTAGTGAAGAACTCTTTTCTACAATATTTTACCTTTTGGAGCCTCAAAAAAATTCCTCTAGCCAAACCTACAGCGCGTGGTTATCAGTCCTTACCTTTAGAACTTGTTCCATAATACAAGCGGTTTAAGAAAATTTCAATTCAATTGAAATGGACTAATCGAAATTGCGGAAATCATTTTTTTATTCCCATTTTATTGCTGGCATTACTCATCATAACCCTCAGTCAAATTTATTTTCGGTCAATTTAGTTCATACTAAACATATTAGCAAAATAAGTAAAACTATACTTGGAAAAAAATTACTACTTGGTGGCATGAGTTATATATGGCCCGAAATGGTTCATATCGTAGAAATAATGCCTAATTAAAAAGGCAAATGTTCAGAATAAGTGAAAAACAAAATTCTCGATGCAACCTTCATCAGATATAACTTAAGTTCTAATATATTTTCTTATGGTTTTCTGGTACATTTTTATTATAAGAAATCAAGACTTATCATATCTATATTACCTAGCTCAATAAAAAAATATATATTTTTGTTTATTGCCCTTGTTATCTAAGCAGATTTCGATGTTTTCAAGCGTGCAGATTACGATTTATTCATGGAAGCAGTGAATGGAATTTTATATAGTGCACTCTCAGATTTCTTACCGAAAATCTGCGAAAAATTAAGCGGAATACTTTATTAAAAAATCAAACGTGAAAATAGCTAGACTTTTGTATTACAAAACGTCCGGTTTTACTTAATGAAAAACTTGTTTTTTTTTTTCAAAAATAATTCGTTTCGTCTATTTAAAAACAGCGATGTCGCTAAATTCCCATACAGTCTGGTGATAAAAGTGATATGAACGGTAGAACTTCTACGATCAAGTATTTCAAAATAAAATGAACTTTGTTAGAAATTTCAAAGCAGTTTGCTAAAGCGTTGGATGCAGAGAATATTTCTTTAGTTACATTTAAATTTCCGAAAATTAGTCTGGCAAAGTTGACAGGTGGAATATTTGATGTGAGGATCATCGGCACTTAATGAAAGATATTAAGGTTATTATATGTTTTAGATTTTTTCTGTCTATTTATTCCGTTGTATCCTTATTTTCCAAACAACTGAGCACTGATATAATAAAAATCTGTTATTTAATTTTCTGTTCCTGATTTTTGTGATGTAAAATGGGAAATAAACTTTTAAAAATAAAAATTATAGCTGAAAATAAGATTTTTTCAATATGGATCAGTCGAGGTTTCGAATGAACGGATATAATATAATCAGGGGCGGATCCAGAAATAGTTTTGTATATCTTTATACAGTTTAATATCATGGTGGTAAAATTACAAATCAACCTTTTAATATCAAATACTACTAAAATGAAAAAACACATTCTTAATCCTAGAGTGCGGGAGCTTTATTGCAATGTATGTATAATGCTGTAGTCAGTTCGTTTATTGCATAGAAAATTTTCACAAAAGAAAACGATGTGCGCCAAGTTTTGAGAATCTTTCGATAACTTCTTCTGCAATGACTTCAATGTCATGATGAGTGTGAAGCAACGTGTGTTCGTCCTCAGCTACGGTTTTTCGAGGCGAAGTGTTGAAAAAGAGCATTCGTCACAGCAAGTGTGCAGGATATGTGAGTTAAACTATAAATTATGGGGCAGTTCTTTAACGTTAACAATGCGGTAGTCGTTAACTTAATGTCTTTTGACTTTTGCTTCTGCCCCCCAATGGCACTGCCAGTGGTGCTGCCAGTGATCAAGTTCATCTTTGCACTTCAAACGTCGCACGACGTAGTCATTATCCAAAAGGATTTTGATCTGTCTATCAATCAGTCAATAAGATTTTTAATTTCTTTCGTATTCAAAGCACATACTTTTTCTGGAAGTAGCAAACTCAGTTTAAATTCATCCAATAATTCTTCGCGTCTTCAAATCTTCGCCGATTATATTATATCCAACAGAGGAATGTACACTGAGACCCTATTATATACAAGGTGTTTCCAAAGTAAGCAGGACTTTTTGAATCTAGCGTCACCTGGTGGCGCCATCTATATGTCGACTAGTGCGTTGGAATCTGCTATCTTTATCGATTATCTAGTGGGAATTTCATGACATTTATTTGACCAAAAATCACATTTGAACAATTAACCACTCCCCGTATTCACCTGATATGGCTCCGTGCGACTTCTTCCTTTTCGGAAAAATGCATTTGCCCATGAAAGGAAAGCGTTAAGCAGACGTAGAGGCCATTCAAAAGGCTTGCACCGGCATACTGGTGGCTATACCGACCAACGAACTAAAACACTCATTCGACATGCTTTTGGACCGCACCAAAAGCTGTATTGTAGCAAAAGGAGTCTATTTTGAATAAAATAAATTGATTTTGCCGAAAAAACCATTTGTTCTGTTTTTTTTAAAGTCCTGTATACTTTGGAACGCACCTTGTACTTTACAAGCTCTCACGCAAAAATTTTCGCGTTTTCTTTGCCGGCCCCAGATTCTTGGTTTTTCTTCGCCCACTTGCGGTTCTGTCGCCATTTTTTCGTGTCTGAATAAATTGATCAAAAATGTTCGTTAGCTTTTTGTTTTCAACGTTAGAAACAACTTTTGGACCGTTCAAAAAGCTGAAAGAACACGCTGAGTTAATAAGTTACCGATAGAATATCACATAGGCAAAAAATCCGAATTATAAATTTAAACGCTGTTACCTTTTTTCCAGTTACTAATTTTCTATGTTGGAATACTTGGAGGATCAGAATGTATCAACCGAACATTTCAAAGATGAAGCTGAGTGCAGCATCTATGTATTACAAGTTCTCTATCAAACCGCCTTGCTTCAAATTTAGCACTTTCAGTAATGGCCCTGATTGGATTTATTAACAATTTATTCTGCATACGTCGCTACACTTTGGTGATATCTCAGCATTATTTATCATATTCAAAAATAGATTGCTTCTGAAGTATATTTCTGTTACTATATATTTTTTCAAAGTAGTAAAATTACTAATAAGCCATTAACTCTTGGAAATTTCTCCCATTTCCCCCTTTGAATCCGCCACTGATATAATCGAATTTATGGCATTTGGTGCAAAGATGTGTATAGTAACATTCGAATATCCAAATTCGCAATGAACTTAATTTAGATATGCCTGAAAATCCCTAAGGCACTGATTTTTGCATTTGCGGGCTTTTACCGCGCTTAAAAAAAAAAAAACAAAAAAAAAAAAAACAAGCCCTGGCCGAACCAATCGGGGCAAATTATCAGCTCCTTCTTGAGATTGGGGATTATGGAGCCTCGGCCCAATACCTATACTTACATATGTACGTACATACCTATGTACCATATATTAAGATGAACTCTTAGTAAACGGCAAAACATAATAAGCAGTAATTAATTACGCATCCACTCACCATCATGAATTTTTGGTCCTCAAACTGGTGATCACTGGTTCGATGTAGGATATGCATTTGTGAATATGGTATGGTAACTTCAAGAACTAATTTGATGAACTTTTACAATTTTAAGAGTGTAAATAATAATTACAGGTACGAAGAATATCCGCTATTAACTTTTATGATACACTAATGGCACTAAAAAAGGCAACTATATGATAATTCATATTGGCAATTAAACGCTGATTGCACATTCCTTTTCAGGATCACTCGGCTACCAAAGAAGTAGGAATTTGAATTTGATTTTTTACAAATTGCAACTGAATATCTGGTTTTGCACTTCACACTATTAACGCATTAACGACGGCTTTCACCAAACTGTTTGTATGTACATATGTACATACACATGTACATATTTAAATATAATAACACAAGATAATATCCATATACGATTGGCGCTAGTTGAAACTTTAAAGCTTTACCAGTCTAGATTGACGACTTTGTTCGGTTCTTATTTTTGCAAAAATGTATATATACATACATATGAACATACACAAAGGATTTATGTATTGACTCTCAGTTGCGTATTTCGATTTTGTCACATTGATGTGTTTTACTTGATAATGATTTTTTTGGCGTCCTTTTGGCGAAAAGCAAAAGAAAAAACAAAAACAAAGCGCGACGCACTACAATGGGTTGGCGTTGAATATCAGCAGCAACCCGAAAACAACATTTACCCTTGTGCAGTCAGAGACGGTAGTTTTCGACTGAAACTAAATTTTCTGGTTGGACGTAAAGACCTTTAGGGTATATAGGTAAACAACTACTACTTCTGTCGCGACTGCCGCTGATGCCATGGTAGCTGTCGAGCAGAGAACACAGATGCTGTTGCGTCGCTTTCGGCTGCACTGCCTCGGTTGTTGTTTCCATATTGTTTTACTGGCCAGTAGATCTCCTGCTATGTGCAACTTCAACAATGCCACTGGGGTGAACAGTTCGTAGCAGCTTCAAACTGACATACTACAATGAGTCAGATAAGGCACGAGAACAGTTGTCTCGCTTTCGGCCGTTTCAACAAAGTGTACAACTATAGCCCGAAAGCGCATTCGCTCTTTCGGCTGCATGCTTCTGCCTGCGGCAAAATCTCATTTGTCGAAACCATCTCTTTATATTTCCCTGGCTGATGCTATTGCACATAGTGTTTTTTACTTATGTATGTGTATGATATTTCGCCAGGTGCGAATGCTTCACCATAAGACGCTGAGGAACACTCTCTCTCTCTCTTAGCTGATAAAAGAGTGCATCGCTTTATATAAGTGTATAAAAAAGAGAAACCTGAAAGCTCGAATAAGTGAGATATGCATACATACAAATATGCATATATCCTTTCTTTGCTGTAAAACTTTATGTAATAAAAGCGTTGTGCGAATATACATATGAACTTAAACTTTTAAAAAAATAATAAGAAAAAGTAATGCAAACGCTTAAAAGCTTTTACGACATTCTTTTGCTTTCTAATTAAATGTTAAATATCTAAAGAATTGAAAATTTCAGAACAGTAGATACTCTTATACCATGCTAGCATGTTAAAACCTTTTACTTGGACATTTTCAGAACGTTCATAAAACGGACCACAACATCCGGAAAAATGGAAATCAAAGAGGTGGCGTTATCCCCAAACCTGAGGGACTTGGCTAAATCGATGCAGCTAGTTATGTTCATCAAATAAAAAACATTTATTTAATCACTCAGTTTATCACTTAGAGGCAAGCGCGTTATTTTAAAAACTATTAACTTCATATTACTGAAACACTAAAACAATAAATATTTTGTTATCGTTAAAAAAAGCCGAAAACATCAATATCCTAAAAGCAGCAATCAGATAAGAATTTCAAAAATGCTCAAAAAATTTTTTTAATTATTTTATAATAACATAATATTGTTCACTTCCACCATTTTAAACCACTTTTTCACATCGTCGGTGCATGCTACCTCCAGCCATCGTTTCTTTGGATTGAATACCAAGCCTCCTCAATTACATTTTTGAAGTTCTTGCTTGCTATTTCGGTCCATAAATTTTCTATTGGATTGAGATCCGGGCTCTGCGCATGTCAATCCAATATTCCAATTTTTTCATTGTCTACCCAATACTTTACTCCCTTGAGGTGTGACTCGGATCATTATCTTGCATAAATGTCCAGCTTATGGGCATGGATTCAAATACAAATGATAATGATACTTCCACCACCATGCTTAATGTTTTTTTGTTTTTTTTTTTTTTGATATACCTAAGGTTAAGGGCTTGACACGGTATAAATGTTTTCCCATCGATCATAATTCCTTGGCTGACTTCAGATCTGATTTGCTCTTCCGTACAATGGTTTTGTCAACACCAATATAGGTTTTATGTGGTCTTGATTTTCTTAATATCTTCGCAAAATCAAATTAAAAGCACGGGAAAATCTCACACAAAATTCGAAATAAGACGCAATAAAACTGTCGCTAACAAAGTTTAATAGGCTTATAACGGTAACAAGTAGATACATACCACATTTAAATTGTTCAACTATTTGACGATTAAAGAAATTAGAAGTAATTAGTAACTCGGATCTGTGCTATTTATATGTCCATGACTGTATGTGTATAACAAAAAAAATCTCTATATATAAATGCTCAGAAACTTTTGCAAACCTGGCATTAATACGATCTAATTACTTTTCGATCGATTAATCGGTGTCGGCCAGTATAGTCCAAAGGAATCGACAATGGCATCAGCGTTTTTAACCGCTTCCTTTTTAATATGCAATCCAGGGCTTTTTGTTTCTTTTCTTTTTCACTATTTTAAAGTTTAAATAATTAATTAATCCTAGTAAGGGTTTTTAATAATCAACTTAGTGCCTATTTGCCATCTAACTCAACCTGGTCTTCTGTCATAATTCTTTTAATTGCGATGTAACAAATAAAGCTAGAGCATATTCTTTCCCAGTGTTTTGCGTTTAATAAGCTTTTTCAGCTAATAGGACGATTTATTTGATTGGTTTGCTCTTTCGGTTGTATAGTTCCATATTTAAAACACATTAAAAACTAAAAAAAAATTATGGATGGGTAGAAAATAGCATTGCATTCGTCTTAAACCTTAAAATAGAGCGCCAAAGTCTTAAAAATATCGCTAAAATATTAGGTCGTTCATTGTATTTCGTGCAGAATGCCCTAAGGAGTAAAACGAATGCTGAAAATCGCAGTCGACCAAAAAAGACATGAACAACAACGGACAATGGTCACGTCACTCATGGTAAAAAGGACTCATTTAAATCTTCAAGGATAATATCAACCAATATTTCCGAATGGCCCGAAGAAGGCTACATCGAGCTAATTTAACTATCAGCACAGCCTAAAGAATACCATAATTGCAAAACAAAAAATTTAAGATAAAAAAAGACATTTCGCGAAAAATCATGCAAATTGGTCCTGCTCAAGTGATGAGAAAAAATGAGCGTAGTATCTTGTGGAGGTCGAAACAAAAACTAATTTCTTTGGAAATGATGACAAATGGAATGTTCGTCATCCGAAAGGTAAATAATTGCATTCACAGTCTACAAAAAAGACCGTTTAACACGGTGGCAACAACATAATGGTCTGGGGCTGGTTTTCGTGGTATGGTGTAGAACCTATACATCGTATTTCAGTCATCATTAATAAGGTATGCCACTAATATGAAAATTTCTGCAGGATAATGATCCTAAGCTATACTTCGAGGTTGATAAAATATTGGTTTCAGGACAATAGTGTGTGTTCTCTTAAATGGAAATATCAATCTCCCGACTGGAATCCAATTGAAAGCTATTGGGGAGCTAAAGTAACGGATTGCCAAGCAACCGTTCCAAAATAAGTATCAGATACCTGATGTACTTACTATTTTGTCTAGCCATTTTTTAGTCATTTTATTATTTGCTAGAAATTTAAGTACCTATTTCAACTATTATTGCAAATATCTTTATTTTTGTTATTTAAACCATATATGAAATGAAATATGACATTACTTCTCTTTAAGCAGGAATAAAAGAGAGACTGAACGTTACACTGGCGTATGTACTTATTATTTTGACCATGTGTGTATGTAGTTTAAGGAGTTAGGTGTCGTCTAACTACTGTGATAACCAGTAAATCGGGTTCTATGATTTTCAATTACTAATTCTTTCTTCTTGGTCAGACGCTTCTTCTGAAAAATGTATGCTTTTTCAATTACAATTACAATAAATTCCGCTTTCATCTTCATGTTTATAAATGGTTCCACACTAGTACTTAATTTAAATAACATCTTTTTAATATATTATTTAAGAAAACGAATTGTGATGCGTTTTTCGAATTTAGTCATCCACTTCGTAGTGCTTCATTCATCGAAAATCACTTTGCAGAGACTTCTTTTTCTTCTTTACTGGCGTAGACCCGATTATAGTCGAGTTAACAACAGCGCCCAAGCCGTTTCACAATTTGCCCAGCAATTTCCTCTTCCACTGCTTCCCTCAGCTGGTACTGAATTTTTCCATGCCCTCGCACCATATAACATGACGGGAGTGATTAGGAACTTGTTCATCGAGAGCTTTTCTTTTCCATTGTCGTGTTGATAAGAGTTATCCTGCGTTGGATTTCAAGGCTGACATTGTTTTTGGTGTTAATACTGGTTCCAAGATAGACGAAATTATCTACGACTAAAGTTATGACTATCAACAGTGACATGCGAGCTAAGTCCGAATGCGATGACTGTTCGTTTGATGACAGAAGATATTTCGTCTTGTTCTCGTTCATAACCAGGCTCATTTGCTTCGCTTCCTTCGGTGCGTGTTTTGAACATACATATTCCTCGGTTTTAAATATAATTTTTTTATACTACAAACCCAATAATTTCGAAATTTATACATACGCAGGTATGACCTTTACGGAAAGTTTCTGGGTGGGATGGTTCGAAACTTTTAGTTTATTCTCCTATCCTACTATTTAACTTTTCCCACACTTTCTTTTTGACTGTTTTCAAATGAAATAAGATTTAACCGCACGAAAATATTATATTGAACTGATTGAATTGAATTACATTTCATACAAAGTAATGGAAACTTACAAAAAGTTGAACTTATATAATTTCAGCTTAATATTTTCAACTTCTATAATTCGAAGTTATCCAATAGAAATAGAAGTAAAATTTCAAACAAATTTCCTTCTTTATCTCTAATTCTTCTTAACGCGAAGTTTTTTTTTTTTTGTGGATTATGGTAATTTGAGTCAGGGAAGTCCACCTGTACATATTTTCTGCAGATCGCTTACAACAATTATACCACCGTTGGCTTAACTAAACTATTTACTAATTTAAGGCAATGTCCGAAATTCTCAGTAAACTCCTGCATTGAAAACGATATTTAATTTGGTTTAAAAGTAAAATTCTCTGACAACATTGTTCATTTTACCGCTAGTTATCAAGAGAAAATTAAATGACAAGAAACCCGAAAGAGAAACGGCTAGACAGTCTCTTAATTTCCATCTTTAACTAAGTGTTTGTGGCACAATCCATATTGGTACAAACAAAAGTTCGAGTTACTCTCCAACCATTCGAGGTTGATTTCAAGCCACGCCCAACTTACTGTTTTCTGTTCAAGAAGGCTGGACGTTTGTGTTAGCTTCGGAGCGTGCTTGGAGCATTTAAAACATTGAAGGCCTACGGAGCCGCACACATACAGGGGAGAGTCACTAAACCACTCACGGCCACGGCTACGAGTGATTTCACGCCGGCTACCGATCAATACAAACCGACCCGAACATGAGGTATATAAACATAGGTACACAGAACTGATGCACACACATACCATACATACACATTTTTCTTACCAGCCGCTATGTACACAAATGTTTTATGTGCTCGTGGCTGTAGTCGTGTGCACTACAGGCATAGTATTACAACGATTTTGCCCTTAAGGGAGGTGGTGGCATTGGCTTGCGCTACTGGCGGGGTTGTGGCAATAAGCAGGCAACCTGGGCGTTATTTTCGTTTTGTTTCACTTGTTTTGAGCGATGATTACATCTAAACATCATTCGCAAGCTTCATTTTCTGATTTTCGACAGCGAATCAACAGCGCATAGTTCTTGTTTTTTTACCTTGTGCGTGGACAATACGCAAACAGCCAATTCGTATTCTTAATTTAATATATTTAATCTCTCGTATTTAGATACAATATCACTGGTATACAGTGGTCTTGCTGTCCTAGATATAAGATCGATTTTGAATAAATACATATGTATATTTGTGTTCACAATTCATGAAGCTATCAATGATTTTGTACGATTTGCTTTCGCACATACATATTTTTAAATTCATATTTTCATTACAAAAATAAAAAGTCACGAAACAAAATAACATACACATTTGTATAGATATTTATATCAATTTTGTTTTGAAAACATATGTAATATTTCATTAAAACCCCATTTTTTTAAATTTTCTTGTCGACAATCCTTTTTAGGTCCAGCACTAATCTGATATCATGTGGCGATCCCATCGACGCCAATTATATATTCTGGATCGTAGATGATCGGAAAATGTATACAGATGTTTGCGGATAGCAGCCTAACTTGGAACTCATATTTGATTCTCGAGTCTGAAAGATTGTCAGCATATTTTTCACAATTTCTTCATAATTTAATGCTTTAGCGTTACCTGCAAATTTTTGACTAATAACAAAAAACATTTTCAAGCTTAGAGGACCATCAAGTTTTCAACGAATGTACATAATTAAAACTATAGTATTTAATGTCCCTCTACGGTGGACATTACGTCACGTTTTAAGCTACTGAGTTCATTTTGAGAAAATACCTTTGGCGTAGATGACTTACGCTTGCATCCACGTTCAGCCAAAGACTTGTTTTGTTGGGGATGAGTAAATTAACACATTTTGTAAACTTAAAATCTAGATAAATCAACGCGTTGAACAATAATATAGCCGCATTTCGTAAAGATTATTTAACAAATTGAAAGGGTTTCCATACTTTGGTACAGTCCGTATGGCAGCTATGTATACTCTATAGCGATCCGATATCATCGAGTAGATTCTTGGCGAAAAAAGAATGTGTGCATCTACATATATACTATGCGGCTATATATACAAATCTTTCCTTTGCCGTAAAACATTATGTAATAATACATATGTAAGGCAAGCGAATATATCTATGAACTTTACCATGTAAAAATAATAATAAGAAATAATAATTTAAAGATAATCGCAAATACATATATTTTCTTCGATTTTTTCCTTTATTGTAAAGAACTTTTATCCCGGTGGACGACATCGTATCTAACATAGAAAGAAGACCCACTATTGATCAGCTTGATCAGGCTTCTAAAGGCATAGAATCCACTAATTCTAGGTTGTTCTAATATGTACATCAATGTACCACACATTTTCGAAAATTGAAAAATTGTATTTTTCGTTACTTTACTCTTTAGTATATGCCAAAGGTAGAATTCGTAATGGAGCTATTGTATGGTTTATTGAATGGAGTAAATTTCATCTTTTATTAGCTTAAAAGAGTAGTGAAAATTAAAAAGCTTGATTATAAATGATGATCTACGTGTACACTCTCAACTACGGCTGATATGTGTAATATATTTTCTTCACTGTGTGTTGGACGTAGTCTTTTCGGTCGAATATTCTCCCAAAATGAACGATGGGTCTCAAGGTGAGTGATAGGTTTGCCAATAGTACGGTCGATTATGTTGACCAATGAGCAAAGCACATTCTTTACAGAGCGTGATTTTTCGTAATAAAGTTGAGCAATTCGAAAATATTGTTCCGGCATAAGTCTTTCCTCGACGAAATGCCAAACAGTACTGAACTAAAAAAAATAATATGACAACTTGACACGTCTCACGCCTGATCTTTCAAAAAAAAAAAACCTTTGAAAGAAGTGTCTCTACTTGGAACACCCGTTAGATGTACATTTTTATATATTTTGTAACTACACCAATAAATTCAAGATCACCAATTTTATATTAAGATAACTCGAGATCTCCTTTTCTTGACCTATAATTTTTGAACCGTTCTGCGACTTTAAGGCTCACGTAGGAAGACAAAATCCTCCTGTTATATTGGGTAGTCGAAGGAGTCTTTTAGTATTTCTAATCAAGCTTCAACTTATTTTTTTATATTTATAATGAACTTTAATAAACCAAATATGTCAAAATTGTACATCGATCGTTAGTCGATCACTTTTTGTCATTATTTCATCTTAGTACAACTTTTCTGTTTTCTCGGCGAAAAATTGCGACAAGTAATTCTCACAGGCTTCTCTTGAAGCTAACTTTACTCAATTAAGGGATTTCTGCATTGACCTAAATAAATGGTAGTCCGATCGTGAAAGGTCAGGGCTTTATGGTGAATGCATCAAAACTTCCAAGCCAAGCTCCGCCAGTTTTTGGCTAGTCATCAGACGTCAATCATGGCTTTGCGACCATTTGTTGAGCTTCACCACGCTTGAACCATGATGTTTTTCGCACATTATTGTCATATTTGATCCACTTTCGTCTCCTGTTACCATTCGCTGTAGAAATGATTCGATTGAAGAACGTTGTAAAAATATTTGCTAGCTCACATTATTGTGATTATGCCAAGGAAGCATAATTTAGTTGGGTTACTCTTTTATTTTATTATTTTAATTTCTTTAATAACACTTTAGGAATGTAAAACGCAAATCTAAAGCTAAATTTATAAGTAGAAAAAGTTCCAAACTGATTTGAACCTCTTCATCACATTCTTGCAGAAGCAAGATTCGCTTATGATGCCATACGATCTTGTCTGCTACTGTATATCAGACGCGAGCTAATACTCAATTATTTTTTTCACTAGTGTGCAAGTATATTTCTGCAATAAGAGAATTCATAACATCTTCAAAGTGCAGACACAGTTAATATAAAACAACAATATTGAAAAAGCGTTTTGATTGGCAATCACAGCGAGTACTCGGATATGCTTAAGCGTGATTCCATATACCAAACGCTAAATCTGTACATACATACATACATATAAATATGTATGCAAACTAGTTTTACCTTTAATCTCGTTATATGTACATATGCATGCATGCGTTTCAAAATAAACCTTATRAGAGTGGAAGCGCACTTATTACGGAGAAAATAATTTGAGAAATCACACTAATTTGAAGTTAGCTTGGGAATACCAAATATGTATTTCTCTTTTAATAATCACGATATCAATACACCAATGAGCGCGGCCTGTAATCTTATCTGCGAAAATCTCATTGAATATGAACGCTCGTACACGAAGTCGATACTTTAGTGGGAGCTATGAAGGCCCGCGGTATATCACGAGTTTAGCTGCCGGGTAAGACAACAATATACTTAAAATCGTATTAAACAGGTATAGGTACGAACAATCGCAAGAATCCTGACAGTTTACGCCAATAAAAATGCTACTTCTGGCAATTTCGAAAATTTGAAGAACATACACACATACATATTTATGTATGGTATGAACCGAAAGTAATTTAAGTACATGTTCTCCGTATAGTAATTGTTATCAATGTATATTTGCATGTTCATGTGTAGATTATATGTCAGATCTACTGGGTTTTATTTTTAAGAAGAGGAAGCATCGTCATTGTGGAACTTTAATTCGATATTCCGCGTTACAACCGTCAAGCATTACGTTGGGAGAATGGTTGACTAAAGCTGTAAGTAATGATCCGAATACATTCAAGTTATATTTACTTGGCCTCGCCTCTGTTGGTCGGGTAGGAACAGTAGGACTGCAGAGTGAAGCAGTTAGACAATTAGATGATACCGGACTTTTTTTTGTTAAACACCACAATTAATTGATCTCTTAACTTAATTTTTTTTCAGACATTTACGAGCAATGCAACCACCCTTCTCACATTTTTTTTTAAACTAAGGTAGCTCTTAGCAGATTTTTTCTCCCCTTTACAGCGACCGACGTATAAGTTTTATAAATTACAAAAACAATTTTCTAGTAGTATATTTTTTTACCAAGATATACCCATACCCCTACAGCATTATAATTCCACTTGTAACCAAAATATGTCAACTATGTAGTTATATTATGTAAATACATTTGCTTCAGTTCAAACTTTTATTTTGAGCATTTTAGCCCTTACCTGCCTTGGAAATTTATATACAAAGTTATTTATTTTTGAGGTATGTAAGAGAATTCGAATTTCACTGCAAAGTTGAAAACAAAAATTAAAGCTTAAACTTTTGAGCTTACAATTTTGGGAAATGCTAATAAGCCTTCGCGAAGTTTTCTTGTACTAATCGCAATGCAAATAGTCTATTTACTGTTCAGTGTGCATCAGGAGATTCAGGTAATCAACTATGATTACAATACATCATCCTCTTTCTTCTAGAATTAGCGAAAACACACAACAATTAGGATGAGGGCTTCCGGATGGGCTGCTGTTCGCTGCAGTGCTCAAATATTAGGTAGTCGAAAAAGTCTTTTCGTATTTTGTCAATAGATGTCGTTGCAGTCATATATCTACATTTTGAAACTTTTGTATACAAAAAGGGAAGAATGCCACGCAAGCCACCAATGAAATTTTGTGAAGTTTACGGAGACGATGCCGTAGCACTACAATGGTTCGCTCGCTTCCGTTCTGGAAATTTCGAAATTTCGATTTACGCTGATGAAAGTTTTACACTGATAGAATAATGTTTCTGCCGGAAAAAGTCAAAAAGTGATCGACCAAAATGGTACATATTTATTTATTAGTATAAATATGAAAAATAATAAGTTGAAGTTTGATTAGAAATGCGAAATTACTTTTCCGACTACTCAATATTTGATAGAGATTACAGTTAAATATTTGAAGTTCTCAAAGGAAACTTAGTGACTTCGATACAGTTGGATCCGAAGCATACTCGTATAGGTTACGTATATACATAGGTCACATTATTGTTACTGTAAAATATTCGCAGGTAGCTGAGTTCTCCTAGTCAAAGTCCAGAATTGAGATCCATTATCATCAATCTGAAAATTAAATGGCGCAAAAGTCAGAAGATGACCGGAAGATGCTATAAATTTTGCAATTGACCTCTAATGTCAGTTCTGTTTTGACATTTGTGTAGTAAACACGTGCGAAATTCAGACCCCAGACTTCTTTTTGTGGGGCTTTTTGAAGTGGAGGGTTTATGCCAACAAGCCTCAGACATCTCTTAAAGACAATATCCGTCAAGAATGTGAGGACCTATCGCCGGAAGTTCTGGGCAAAGTGACGGAAAATGCCATAAAAGGGGCTAAGGTGGCAATCAACTGTGGCGGCGGCCATTTACATGATATCATAATCTCGACTTGATGTAAAAAAAATTTAAAAGACCAAATAAAAATAATCTACAAGCGGAATCAAAGTTTTTAGTTTTCTAAAAAAGTTTTTCATTTTCCAAAAAACATCGGAAGTTAATTTTTGCGCTACCTGTTATATATGTACATATGCAAATGGTAAGTGATATGTTGAGTCAATTTATTCAGGTCCATCTGTCTACATATACTTGAACTATTCCTTCAATTTTTAAGATATCGCCCTGAAATTTTGCTCACAAAAATTTGGTATGTAGCTTTCGTAGGCTGTTCTTCATATTTCGGAATTTGGGAATCCCATTGTAACAATCTGGAAACTCACAACTATTTCACGCGATATTTGTGTTATTTACAGTAACTTAAGGTATTCATTTCGGTTCCAAAATGAAATAAATGGCGACCCATTTTTGCGCGATTACTTTTTACAACTTTCGACGTGAATTATCTCAGCAACAATAAATCGGTGAACTTAACTCCACTTTTGGCGATGCTTCATCAATAACCATTTTTTATCTATGGCATGCTGAATCCCATCGAGGCCGTAGGCCGTAGTAGGTATCTTATTCCAGAAACATAGATTCTGTGCGCTAGCTGATATTGTAAGATCGTTATGTGATTAAAGTAAACATCTGATTGTAGCAAAAATTGTTTCACGTGGGATCTTACACACTTAACGAGCCTGAAATTAAGCAGCAGTCGACAGTATGGGCGTTACAATATGAGCCGAATCCAACATAAGTTGTTCGCGAACGAAGCACTTCCAAGCAAACGGTTGTCTGCTTTTGTTTTTTTTTTTTTTGAAAAAAAACAAACATGTAAAAAAAAACACTAGAAAAAGCAATAGATCATAATTGAGAATATTTAAAAAAAAATAAGCCGATTTTTGTTGATAAATATTTGTATTTGCTCTGTACGTATTTATGGAGTCACCTTATTAATATATACCCATAAAATATGGAAATATTGCGCAGGATTTAAAACCATACTTATTTAACTTAGCTTAGGTTAGATGGCTGATCTAGATAGATCGCACGTGGACTGCTATATGTAGTCCTTTGTGTAGCTATACCAAAGAAGAACTCCGGGTCCGTTCCCACGACAGTCGGGTCTACGAAAACCGGAACGGATCCGGATTTTTATCCGGCCAAGGACTGTCAACTCGGCAGACAAACGCGAGAAATGTTGAGATGTTCCCACTTCCTTTTCTCCCCATAGCTTCTGAAATTAGCGACTGGTTATTTAGGCACCATTCTTGACATCCAACGCAGAATCACTCTTGCCAACAGATACTACTTTCAACTGAGTAGGCAATTGAAAAGTAAAGTCCTCTCTCGACGAACAAAGACCAACAAACTCTACAAGTCCCTTATCATTCCAGTCCTGCTATATGGTGTGGAGGCATGAAATGTGACATCATCTGAGTTCTGACAGTATTCCAAGCACTACCCGCCGAGGGTCCAAGGCCTGAATCGAAGCTGGATTGTCAGCATAGGCTTTAGACTTTACATATTCCCACAGGAAAAAGTCGAATGGTGTGATATTACACGATCTTGGTGGCCAATCGTCGGGCCCGAAACGTAAAATTATCTGCTTACCGAAGTGTTCTTTCAGAAATCAAATAGTCGGTTATCACGGTACGCTAACGGTCGCCATTGATGGAACGTTCTCACCGGCATAATTTTTTAAGAAATTGGACCGATGACTCCACCGACCCACAAACCACTCCAATATGTTGTTTTTCTGCATCCATATTATATTTATTTTGTAGTTGGGGAATATTTATTATTGTATAATATCTTAAATAGCTTAGGGAAATGAGTTGCACAGATACTATCCAATTGGAGGTTATAATTGCAATTTGTCTTATATATGTACTACAAACGCCAAATGAGGAAAGAGTTTTAAAAATGCGCCTATGCCGGCGGTTATATGAAGCCATTGCGGCAATGGAGTTCTGTTAACTGCATGCAGCTAAATACCTACATATGTACCATATACGTGCATAAATACATATCGATGTAACATATACTACATGTACATAAACTCTTTCGTGCCAGTGTGTTGAAACGTGCCTCTACATGCATACTTGCGAATCCATATACTTCAATGCACTCGCGTACATACATTTGTATGTATAGAGACAAATATGCTTGCATGGCAGCAATAAAAATCCTTTTGGGTACTGCATCTGTGCCTCTTTTTAATCCGTTTGCTCTATTTGCGAATGCGAATGCGAAAATGAAAAGCAAAGTTCAAGCCACAACTAGTAGGCATCCTCTTGTATCTTTGTATGAACCGAAATCATATAAAAATATGTTGCTAATTTTTTTAGAAACGGTGGCTTTTGCATTCTTTCGTACGATCGGTTTCAGATGCGGTTCATGCCGCGGGCTTGAATGCGATCAGCGGAAACATCTGCATCTGCTCTTTATTAATACACGTGAAGCTGCATCCCCTGCTTCCACAAAATCAGGTTTGAATATTTTAATTTAAACATATGTATCTATGTAATATCAACATATTTACAAGTGCGAAYACATATGTAGGTATGTATGTATGTGAGCATTTGCATGTGGTGCTTATTGATTTTGAAACTTACTTATGCTTTTATATAAATTTTGTACTGTACATTTCACATATGTATGTATGTATGCAAATATAGTATATAAGTACCGCAAATATATAATTGTAAATCAAGCAAAGCCTTAAAGGAAAGCGCTTTACCGCAGGTGTATTCAAAACATTTACTTCGCATTTGTTGGGTATGGCTATTTCAAGTAATTTGAATGCTGACTTCCGATATTGGGTATCTGTCACGACAAAATCTTATTCATGGTGGTGCGTTTTATGCTCTAAACTCATGCTGAAATATTCGTTCTTCGCATCATTTGCATCAGTGGAGCTCTTAGAAGAGCATTTTGACATTTCTCTTCAATAAGGTTTGCCATTTCATCATGGAAAGATATACGATCCAACAACGAGTCAAAATTATTAAAATTTAGTACCGAAATTCGGAGTCAGTGGCCTCAACTTTGAGAGCGCTACGTACAATTTATGGTCATCATAATCATTCTGCCAGATCAACAATTGAACGTCTAGGAAAAATATGAATCCACATGCATAGTAAAAAGGTTCCCGTACCAGTGAGATAAAGAAGTGAGCGTAGTGTCGAGAATATTGCTGCCGCTAGCAAAAAGATCTTGGCATACATCCTTAAAAGATGAAATTGACGTAAGAACTGAAGCCGGTTGACCACTAGAATCGTCGTATGAATTGGGCTGAGCACAATGATGATTTCAATCAACGATTTCAAGAATTTTCATCGAATAATATAGTATATGTCAACAAGCCAGCGACACTTGATAAACTTCGTACGAATATCAAATGTGACATTGCAGCATTATCGGCCGATTTATGCTTGAAACCGTCAAAAATTGCCCGTGGTGGCCATGCAAAAGAAATCGAGTTCCATACATAATGACATCGAATGTACTTTCACAGGAATAAAAAAATCCATTGATATACCAAACCATGTTCGTTTTATTTAAAAAAAAAAAACTTGCCCAAAAAATAAGGTGACATTGTATTTATTGGGAAATCAATTGACATTGATTTTTGAGCGACTTGGCGCGATTTTTTTGGTCTGTGCTCTCTTTTGGCACGATATTCGCTCGATTGATCGGTTGTTTGGGGGTTGTAAGCATAGATCCAAGCCTCATCGCCAGTTATAATGCGTTTCTTGAAACCCTGGTAGTCGGAAAGCATCGTTTCAAAGCGACGCCTTTTTTCCAAAAAATTCAATGTTTTCGGTACAAGTCGAGATTTGAAAATGGTAGTGGCTGAGCCTCTCGATATGCCAACTTCATCAGCAAGGTCTCAAACTGTTAATCGACGGTTTTTCAACACCAAATCTTTGATTTGTTGAACGTGAGCTTCGTCGGTTAAGGTTGATGGTCGCCCTGGACGCTCTTCGTTTTCGACACGTTCACGGCCGGTTAGGAACTCCCTATACCACTTGTAAACATTTTTTTTTTTTGGACAAAGCCTCATCACCAAAGGCTTCCTGCACCATCCTCAACGTATCCGCAGCAGAAAATTGATTCCGTAAACAAAATTTAATGCAAATTTTTTGCTCAACAAATTTCGACATCGCAAAAAACGAAAAACTCACTTTTAGCAGCTCACAAAACGACACGTATCTCAAACATTAATGACATGATGATATTTGACATGAAATTTTACATAAATAAATGTGACCGACAGTACTACCAACCTAAAAAAAAAAATAATTCTAGTCATATAGCTCAGGCTACGTGCAGATATTTAATAGATAACCATGTTATAAATAAATCAGAGTCTCGATGGAGGCGATCTCCGACTTGCTCAATGACATATGAGCCGCACATCCCGACTATAAAAACTCAAAAGGATTGGAATAAGAACTCTAGTAGGAGTGTCCACTGTCTTTTTGGCAAATATGGCAGCAGACTGGCTAGGCAGCGGGGACAAAATAGAATGAGGGGATTTTAGCTTCTATGTACATATATTCCCAATATAAGATTCTCAGTTCAGTCTATATCGGATAACACTTTTAGCTCATTAATGAAATTATATTGGCACTATACAAAATTATTAACATCTATGCCAATTACTACTCATTTGTCGGACCCACCGATATCGGATAACTATAACATATACCTGCCATATAAACTGAATGATCAAAAATAAGTTCTTTAGCGAAAAACTTTTTTATTTGCCGGATATTTTCACGAAATTGCATCCATGATTACTATCCAAGTCGATGCTACAATAGCTGAATAAATTGTTCAGATCGGATCACTAAAATAATTCTGAAGAATTTAACCGTAGAATATTCCGTTCTTAAAACTTGCCCATATACGAGAGAAAGACTCTCTAGACTCTTTTGCAAAAACTTGCGCTAATTAAAGAAAAAAGCACATAAAGGGTGATTCATTTCGAGGCTCCCCACTTTTTAAGGAAGAAACACAGAAACTTCAAATTTAATGGAGCATGTTTATTATTATTTGAAAGAACATTCTTTTAAGACTAACATATTTTACTAAAATGTTGACATTTACATAAGTTGTACTGATTCATCAGATCATTTTAAATTAAAAACTTTTATTTTATAAGTTACTATGTATGCCTTATACGGATTTATAGGTACTGCTATTTTCTTGTTTGCAGCTGTAAATACACGCGTTCTTATCTAAGGAAATATGTTCAGGCATCAAACTGTATTTCCGGATAAACATACATAGTTCTGTTTCACATTAAGTGATTTAAGCAACTGTGAATCCTGATCCTCCCATAAAAGTGCGTTAACAGCATAACTTTAACGCTTGTACACGCTTCAGTCGCCCATACTAGGCAAAGCGGATGCGCTCCAATATCAAGATTGAAGAGAGTGTTATGCGTGGGCGAGCACATGTAAATACATATAGCATGTGTGTGTATGTATTTGAGTAGCAACACCTGTAGATAGGTGCTTTCACATTCATATATATCGGGTTTCTTCTCGACTTAGACTAAACTCCTGAGGAAACCATTAATTAAATAACTTGCGTAAACTTTTCATTGCTTACATATGTATATGCAAATAGATACATATATGCACCAGCTCTGCAAAACGTCAACAGTAGGTAAAAAGTAGTAAAAAAGTATTTTATAATTTGTTGATTTATATACATACTATATATAAATGCATCGATCGTGAAAATAAGAGTAAATGGAAATTGTTTGTCAGTTATGCAATATTTCAAAATTTTCATCTAAATCACAGTTAAAACAAGTAAGGAAGGGCTAAGCTCAAGTGTAACCAATCTTTATATAAAACAAGTAAGGAAGGGCTAAGTTCGGGTGTCACCGAACATTTTATACTCTCGCATGATAAAGTGATAATCGAGATTTCAGGCGTGGTTGTGAACCG